>NW_024082615.1:41326-94225 GCF_003009895.1 Hyaena hyaena | reverse complement strand
CCAGAGAGAGTTAGGGAGGGCTAGAGAGAGAGGGAGAGAGGGGGAACCCTAGCACAGAGCCGGAGGCAGCGCTGGATCTCACAAACCTTCAGATCATGAGCTTAGTCCAATGTTTAACCATCTGAGCTACTCGGGCACTCCGGAAGAGTCAGTTTTAAGAATAAATAGATAGAATCATGTCTTATTTGTGGGCTTATACTTTCTTAGTATTTGGCATAAAAATCTGTAATATGTATTTATAGTGCTGGCATGTATTAAGAGTACTATAATTTGTGCACACACACACCCATCCCTAGGCCCAGCAGCCCAGCGATGAGCAACCTCAACGAAAGGAGGCACCAACTGAGAGTCTGAATATTATCAGAAGAAAGAAGTTAAACACATACTTGTGGCTCAAGGTGAAGGGAAAGAGGGAAGGAATGCCTATGGGGCTCGGGGTATATGTGTGCATCGTCAT
The DNA here is from genome assembly GCF_003009895.1 of Hyaena hyaena. Taxonomy (NCBI): domain Eukaryota; kingdom Metazoa; phylum Chordata; class Mammalia; order Carnivora; family Hyaenidae; genus Hyaena; species Hyaena hyaena. The sequence goes on along the minus strand of NW_024082615.1, from coordinate 93,768 downwards.
TATGACATACCATGAGAAGACAAAACAAAACATGACAAGAGAATCTCAGTCATTTCCTGCAAATCTCTTGAAAATATGAAGACAGCACGGTCAGCATGGACCCTGACTTGGGGCTCAATCCCACAACCGTGAAATCATGACCTGAGCCAAAATCGAGTCAGACGCCTAAGTCAGTGAGCGAAACAGGTGCCCCAAACACTTCTATGATTTGGAAAATCAAAAATATCTGAAAATGATTATGAAATGGAAATTGACAGCTTCCAAACACAGTTTTTTCACCAGATATTTGTAATGAATTATTGACATCAGTCAGGCCATGGATTATTTTAGGAATTCACCTTTAAGAAGTTTCTCCATTACGACTGACAACAAAGTCCATTCACTCCTTTCCACCTACTCCCTTTATTCTCACTCTAAGACAGAAGTTTGGCCTTTATTACTAACCTTTTGCTGTTTTTTTTTTTTTTTTTTGATATTTGTTCTCTACATGACTTATTTATCACAAGTGACATAGAGGGACATCGCACCTACAGGTCACTAGTTAATTTTCACACAACCTTAAGGCTGACCCAGTAGGGGATGCATCTCCCTAGTATAGGATTTGTCATAGGCGCATAAATATACTCAGCTAATCGTTCAGGAAATTATGTTTCAAGTTTCATTAAAATCCTATCCGTGGTGTAGATTTCAGATTTCTTAGCTGATGATCTCTACTCTTAGTATACTATGGTAGTACTTATATTTTTATTTGAAATAAAGTTTCATAATACAGAAAAAGATGTGAGGTCCATCTTTTCTCATCACTATTTTTACATAAAAATGCTTAACTTACAGGCTTTCATTTCATACATTTGAAATAATATTATCACTTCTTTATATTTTATGTTTACTACTTTAATTGATAACCTCTCTTTTTTAAGGGCCTGAAATGAAAGCTGATACCCAGGAACTGGCTCAGCCACAACCTGAGGGTCAAAAGGAAGATGGTCCTGTTGGGAGGCAGTGAATTTTTAGATCTAAAGCCCATTAAAATGCCAGAAGTAGGTACGTTATCCATTAAGAATGTACGTTACTTGGTTTCTGTTTTGTTGAATATTCTAAGAACAGAATTCACAAAGAAAGATACTTTCACAGAGAGTTTAGACCCTATCTACTTCACTGACTGACTTATAGACTATCAAATACAGAAACAAATTGGGTCAAAGCTATATTGAATTACAAAGATGAAAACACTTTCTTGTCTTTGAGTAGCAGTGCTTTAACCAAGTTCTAATAACTTTCAGAGTCTTTTAAAATAATTTCAGCCTTTTAACAAATTGGGAATAAATATCAGTTTGTGTGAATTATGCTGAGGCACTGTAGTAAGTTCTAGTACCTACTCTGACACAATTTGTGTGATTCTGGGAGAACTGCTTGATTCTAAATCCCATCCTTAATCTTATATAATTAGTGTTTGCAAAGCAGATATATTACAGTCATTTTTAATGCTGATTTTTGCTTTCTATGGTTTTGTTCAAAGAATAAGAAAATAATCCATTTTACAGGAGTTATTTCTTATAACTCACACCCTGCCTAGATCAAATTTTAACATCTGAACTGGGATTTCATTGCTACTGAGATAATGAATAAACTCTCTCCCTGATGTTGGTTTTTCTCTGTGGAGACCTGGATAACTGTTCTTAGATTCGTTCGAATTCTAGATTATTCTGGCTCTTCGGAAAAACTATACCAATTGAAATCCTGTCCCCAAAGAAGGCTCTTTAACTGAATAATAAAATGGCAAGAGATAGTCAAGTTTCTAGTTTCTGTGGCTGATCAAGTAGAGAGATGCATGTGGTCACTAATGCTCAAGTCAGCTCTAAGATACCTATGCGAAGCACACTCCTTGTCTCCACGGTCAGACTTCATGAGCGATGGATGCTATGACGTAATCCCCTCCGACACATGGCATGTTACAGATTTTTGCCTTGAGACATGAAAGGATAAGATTCGAAGTCCTAAGACAAGAACCCTAATAATTCCTGACTCATCAACTTAAGTATGTTTTACCTGCATATTGAAAATTCCTGACCAGCAATTACAAGAGCTTCTGAGCTTAAAGTAAGCACTTGATGTTTAAGGTATAAATTGCCATCCATCAGTGTACTAAACTTTTTTTGCTCTACATTGCTGAACTGTTCCTTTAGACTATTTACATTAATTTAGACTACTTCCAGGAGCCTATTTTACATGGCTAGAAGGTACTCCTAGGAAGATAATGGCCTTTAAATGCATGTTTTTAAATAGACAATACATTGCATGATCATTCTATATAACGGTAAGGAAAAAAGTGCAACAGAATAAACCTAAGGGAAAAAGTAAGAGGTACTTAATAAAAGGTGTGAATCCTTAGTAAAAAGAAAGGTATACAACTAATACATCAGAAATATTGTTCATTTAAAAAATACTTATGAAGAGTATCCACTAGTTTACATAATCTTAAGGAAAATGGAAAAAGTCCAAATACATACACCCAAGCATATGCAATATTGAAAATGAACAAGACACTGACAGACATTGACTATTTTATGTAATGGAAAGTGATGCGATCTTGAACTCTACTGTTTTCAAAATATGGATTAAATGGTTGATTTATCAGGAAAACATAGATTACTTAATAAATCCCAGTAGCACCTAATTATCTAAACACCACAGTTACCATAGGAAAACTTAGGAAATGTATCAGAGTTGTCCCTCAAAAGTATTTGCTTTTAGTAAATAAGATGGTATTGTATACTTGAAAGGTGATGAGAGTATATCTTCAGCATTCTCACCACACAAAAAAAGAGTTAATTATGTGAGGTGACGGATGTGCTGATTACAGTGTACATGGAGCACATCATCTTGTACACTTTAAATATATACAATTATACTTGTGAGTCATTCCTTAGTAAAATTTTTAAAAAGCACTGACGTTTAGAAACAAATGTCTGACTTTTCTAGGTATCTCTTCCTCCCTCTCCCATTACCTCTCCCTCCTTGTCTCCATTCATTTCTTCCTTCCTTCCTTTTTATGGTTACCTTTCTCGTAAGGTGTATGTGAGCTTCACATTTGATGTCAGAAAGGAAGGTAATGACTCGAAACTAGTGTGACCAAATAGTTTATTATACAAACTCAACACTCTCAAGTGTGAGAAGGACATTCATTCATAGTCACACTAGACCTCAGGTGGAAATAGGGACAAATGGTTACCCTACTTTAGCAATCACATCAGCACTGAACTCAACCGAAGAAACACTTTTGCACCTCTGCGTGATGGAGAAAAAACAGTTGTTGTACTGAAATTTCTATTTACTTCAACAGTGACAAATGAGACATTACTGTTTTAATATCTTATATTCAGAATATTTTTCAATTGCTTTATTTAAATAATACTGATGTGTAAATTTCTTTTGTTTCTTGGGTTGTTTTGTGTGTTATTTGAATTTTTAGTAAAAGTACACACAATTGTGCTTTCATTTAAAACTACCTTTGAATACATCCACATCATTTAATATGTTCTGAACATGCAGAGCCCTTTTGTTTCCTAATACCAGTAGAAAGAGTGGCGTGTTTCAAATACATTGGTAACATTTGTTTGGAAGTCTGTCTTCTAAAAAAAATCTGTGGTTTCGTTGTATACCATGAGTGCCATCTAAATAAGGATCTGCTAAGTAATGTTCCCAACTGTGATTTTATCTTACAGGTGAAGGGCACAGATTTAAACAAAGACAAGCTGAAACCTTGCAAACTGCTCTTAGGTTACCTATTTGACTATTAAAATTCTCAATAAAGTTTTAAACTATCCAAAAAACTCTGGTAGCTCGTTTTTAAAACTATTATAAGTACTTGATGCTATTGAAAATTATCTTATTATTTGAAATTTTATATTCAGATGGAACTGGTATACATAAATATATTTGAACATTGATATTCTTTCCAGCAATCTTGGTAATAATTAAGACTTAATTCCAAGAGGTTACGTCTACGTCTTTTTTTCAAAGCCTTTTTAAATGTTTATTTCTGAGAGAGAGCGAGAGAGAGAGAGAGAGCATGAGAGAGCATGAGCGGGGGAGGGACAGAGAGAGGGAGACACAGAATCCACAGCAGGTTCCTGGCTCTGAGCTGTCAGCACAGAGCCCAGCATGGGGCTCAAACTCAGGAACTGAGATCATGACAAGAGCCAAAGTCAGATGTTTAACCAACTGAGCCACCCAGGCGCCCCTGTTTACATCCTTTTTTTTTTTTTAATTTCAAAGTACACAGTCATATTATCATATTTTCCTTGATGAGTAACAGTTTAGTTTTGCTATTTTAAATATTACACGTTTCATCACAAGGTGCTCTGCCAAGAGTCAGGCCATCCTGTAGCGTAGCTTTACCTATAAGCCTAAGTGGGGACATGCAAAGTCACCAGAGCACTAAGGCAGAGCTGCAGTGTCTGGCACAAGACAAATGGCCATATGCATGGTCTCTACAAAAATAACATCTATCCTATTGACTCCAAAATGGAGGAGATGCTTTTCCTGTCAGGGTCATTACAAGTGATTAACTAATTCAATACATATGCATTGATTCCCAGCATGTTTCAGGAAATATCTGGGATGCTGGAACTGAAAAGACTAATGACCTGCGGTCTTAATTATGGGGGATAGTACACTGGGGCAAAAAGTCTTATAAACAGAAACGTGGTTGAAATGTCAAATGGAAACAGAAAAGACCTAGAAAAAAAAAGTGAACGGGTGGCCAGGAAGCAGGAGGAAAACCAGGAGAGGAGACTCATTGTTAGTCTGGATTCCCACATTATCTGGATTCCCACATCAGCTGGTCACTGGGTTTGCATACATGATCCTGCTGACATGAGGCTAGGTAACATGTATGCTTTATGCTTAAAACTACAATAACTGGGGGCACCTGGGTGACTCAGTTGGTTAGGCGTCCTACTTCGGCTCAGGGCTTGATCTCATGGTTCCTGAGTGCGAGCCCCGCGTGGGGCTCTACCCACAGCTCAGAGCCTGGAGCCTGCTTCAGATTTTGTCTCCCTCTCTCTCTGCCCCTCCCCGACTTGCACACACGTGCACTCTCTCTCTTTCTCTCTCTCTCTCAAAACTAAATACTGAATACTTAAAAAAAAAAAAAAGAACTAAAATAACCAGATGGACCTCAAACATAAAATACAATTGACCCTTAATGCAGAGGTTAGGGATACTGACACCCTGCATAGTCAAACGTCAATATAAGTTTTGACTCTAGCAAAATGAAGCTGTTAGTTGACTACTTTTGACCAGAATCCTTATCAATGACATAAACAGTCAACACATACTTTGTTTTCATATGTATTGTATCCAGTATTAGAATAATGTACAGAAAAATGTTAAAGAAAATAAGAGAAAACATATTTACAGTGCTGTACTGTATTATCAAAAAATTCTTCTGTATAAGTGGACCCACAGAGTTCAAACTCATGTTATTCAAGGGTCAACCGTACTCAGAATGGCCCCTTTTCATTAAAAAATATATCTATCTCCTCAGTTATTTCCGTTTTTGAAGGAGATAACTGAGGATCAAAGAAGATAGGATCTTTTTTTGTTTTAATACTTTATTTATTTCTAGGAGAGAGAGAGAGAGAGCGTGAGCAGGGGAGGGTCAGAGAGAGAGGGAGTCACAGACTCCGAAACAGGCTCCAGGCTCTGAGCTGGCAGTCAGCACAGAGCCCGATGCGGGGCTCGAACTTACGAACCACGAGATCATGACCTAAGCGAAAGTTGGACGCTTAACCGACTAAGCCACCCAGGCGCCCCAGAAGATAGGATCTTATTCAAGGGCTACACGTTGTCTTCTTAGTTACCTTAGTGTTATGATCTTCACTGTAGAGCCTTTTGCCTCCTTAGTTATATTTATTTTATTTTATTTAAAATGTTACTTTATTTTTAAAGCATTTGATTCTTTTGATGCTATTGTAAGTGGGATGATTTTATTTCCTTATCAAATGTCTCACTATTAGTGTGTAGAAATAAAACTGATTTCTCTATGTTTTTTTACATCCTGCAATTTTACTGAAATCGTTGATTAGTTACAAGTGTTTGATTCAGTCTTTGGCGTTTTCTATTTACAAAATTCTATCATCTCCAAATAGTAACAATTTTACTTCTTCCTTTCTGATTTTGATACCGTTTATTACTTTCTCTTGCTTCATTGCCCTAACTGAAATTTCCAGTACTATATTGAATAACATTGGTAAGAGTGGGCATACTTGTCTTGTTCCTGATCTTAGCCGGAAGGCTTTCATTCTGTCTCTGTTGAGGATAATGTTAACTGTGGGTTTGCTGTAGATGGTCTTGATTCTGTTGAGTTACTTCCTTCTATTTCCAGTGTGGTAGAGGTTTTTTATTGTGAAAGGGTGTTGAATTTTGTCAAATCTTTTTTCTGCATCTCTTGCAATCATCACGTAATTTTTCTCTTTCATTCTATTAATGCCTATAGTACTTGATTAATTTGTGTATGTTGAACCATCTTTGGATACCAGGAATAAATCCCGTTGGTCATGGTTTATAATCTTCTTAACGTGTTCTTGAATTCAGATGGGTAATATTTTGTTGAGAATTTTTACATTTATAGTTAAGAAATATTGGTCTACAGGTTTTCTTCTCATGTGTTGTCTTTATCTAGCTTTGGTGTGGGATAATGCTGGTCATGAAGAATGAATCTCAAAGTGGACTGTCTTCTTCAATTATTTGGCCGAATTTGAGAAGGATTAGCATTAATTCTTCTTCAACTATTTGGTAGAATTCACCAGTGAAGCTATCTGGGCATGGGCTTTCTTTGCGGGGTGTTTTTTCTAATTCAGCCTCCTAACTCTTTTCTTGGTGTGTTCATAATTGCTAGTTCTTCATGATTCAGTCTTGGTAGATAGGATGTTTTGAGAAATGTGTCTATTTATTCTAGGTTCTCCAATTTCATGGAGTATAAATGTTCATAGTTTCTCTTTTGATCCTTTGTATTTCTGTGGCATCTGTTGTAATGTTTCCTCACTAGTTTCTAATTCTAACTCAATCTCGTTTACTTCTGCTAAAATTTATGTAAATGCAAAGAAAAGCAAACCAAATTTTAAAGACCAAAGTTGTTTATATTATACTATCAGTTATCAATCATTACTATAATTCTGTAGTGATTCAGATAGTTGTCTTCAACATGGAAGAAACAAGTAGAACAGTGCACTAGGTTAAGAAAGTCCAGAAACACTTCATTTTTAAAGTATTTATTTAAATTCCAGGTAGATCACATACAGTGTAAGATTGCTTTCAGGTATACAATATACTCATCCGCCAATTTCATACAACACCCAATGTTCATCATACCAAGGGCATTCCTTAATCCCCATCACCTATTTAACCTAAGCCCCCAACCCCTATCCTCTCTGGAAACTATGACATTGTCCTCTTTAATTAAAAACAGTCTGTTTCTTGGTTTGCCTCTCTCCATTTTCCTTTTCCCCATTTGCTTTCTTTTTTAAATTCCACATATGAGTGAAACTATATGATATTTGTCTCTCTCTGACTGACTTATTTCACTTAGCCTCATACCCTCTAGGCCTATCAATGTTCTCACAGATGACAAGATCTCATCCTTTTTGTGGCTACATAATATTCCTCTGTGTGTGTGTGTGTGTGTGTGTGTGTGTGTGTGTATTGTGTGTGTGTGTGTGTGAATACCACATCTACTGACAGGTTGCTTACCTACCTTTGCTATTCTAAATAATACAATAAACATGGGGGTGCATATATCTTTTCAAATTAGTGTTTTCATGTTCTTTGGGTCAATACCCAGTACTAGAAGTATTGTATCATATGATTGTGAGGAGGAAACCAATAGCCTTTGAGAGCGTTTGGGTGGCATGACTCCTGCCCTCTGAGAAGGAAGGTTCTTGAAGTAGTCATCCTTCACCTCACAGGTGTCCCATCATGACCAAGAGAGGATTTCACTCACATGTGGAATTTAAGAAACAAAACAAATGAGCAAAGGGGAAAAAAAGAGAGAGTGGCAAACCAAGAAACAAACTCTTAACTATAGAGAACAACCTGATGGTTACCAGAGGGGAGGTGGGGGGGGGTATGAGTTAAATAAGTGATGAGGATTATGAAGTGCACTTGTGATGATGAACACCAGTCCATACCCCTAAGGTCCTACAGGTGGGAAACTGAGGGGTAAGAAAAAAAAAGAAAAAAGAGAAAAGGCCAGGTCGGCTCTGGGAGGTAGGGTCAAGCCTGGGTAAGAATGACTACTCCCAACACCTTGCAAGACTGACAAGGCTTTGGCTGCCAATCACATACCTGCCAAAACACAGGGCCAGGAGATGAGGTTTCTCCTGGCTAGCTATCGACATTGAAATAAGGGACAAGTTTCTCCCTTTTTCCTATAAATGGGTTATTCCCCAACCAAGGCCATTACTCCTTTGGAATGTCTTATGATTTATTTTCGTTTGCACAAAGGCTTGGCTCAATACAAATTGGAAGAGGGAACCTGGCCTCCAGAGGGAACTATCAATGACAGCACTATCCTACAATTGGACTTGTCTTGCAAGTGTAAAGGAAAATGGGGAGAATTTCCCTATGGACTTTGTTTTGGGGCCTTAAAAAATCAAGGTATATGTAAGCAATATAAGGTGGATCCTAATTTAATGCAAACCGTTTCTAAAGTCCATCAATCAGGAGGGGAAACAATTAAGGGCCCCTTACCTGTATCCAAAACAGACCTAGAGAAGGAGGAAGGAAAGTCTTCCACCACAACCTCCTCCTCCTAGTACCTCAATCTATATAATTAATAATAATAATAATCATACAATTCTGCTCCCTGCTACCCACCTTATCCAGGCCCTCCCTGTACTGTAACACGCATGTTTCCCTTACAAGAAGCTAGAAGGCCAGAAGGGAAAAAAAGCTTTAAATTACGAGGCTTAAGACAGATAAAAACAGATCTAGGTCAATTTTGTGATTGGATACGTATATAAAAGCTTTTCAGAATATTATATATGTTTTTTAGTTGACCTGGAAAGATATAATGTTTTGGTTAAATCAGACTCTTCATAAGACAGATGTTTTGAAAAAAAGTAAGGAAACCTAAGACTTAGTTCTTAAATTATTTAAATTAGCCACTATTTTACAAACACAAAATGGGAGCCCAATGGACTTCCTGGAGCAGGTGAGGGAGGCTCTTTTTAAATATATGGCTATCTCCCCTGACATTCCTAAGGCTGAGATGTTTTTCAAGGACAAATCTGTCACTCAATCAGCCCTAGGCATCCAGAGAAAATGCAAAAATTGGCTGTTGGCCTTAAAGGGACCGTGAAGGAGCTCTTACAAGCTGCCAACTGGGTATATCACAAACAAAACAGAAAAGGGCACTTAAAATCTGAGGCCTTAATTGTGGCCTTACATTCTATGTCAAACTGGACTTTCCGAGGTCCTGGCACAAAGTACCATTTATATGGCTGTTTAGAGCACTAAAATGAGAATGTCTTCAGGGGAGACAACCAAAAACAAACAAACAAACAAACAAAAAAACCCATAAGCTATGCCCCTTGTGTGGAGACAATCGCTGGAAACCTGAATGCGCTTGGGGACCTCTATCTGTGAGGGCTCAGATAACCAATGACCCTGGAAGGGACTAACCAGGGCCTGGGGCTCTTCACGTGGTTCCCCTAAACCATCTGTCTTATCAGAAACACAGAACCTCAGGTAACTCTCAATATAGAAGGGAACCTGGCTGATTTGCTTCTTAACGCCAGAGCTACCTTCTCTGTCCTCCTTTCGACTCCAGGCCAACTATCCAAATGCGGCATGACAATTAGAGGCATCTCCGGAAAACTTACAGCTAAACTTTTCTCTCAGCCCCTGGAATGTATAAACCTATGCCAGAGAGGCGGACTTCCCTTGCTAGAAACGGACATTATAACTAAATTAGGGACTATGGTGCTACTGACTCCAGGACAGATAAACAATTATGTGAGTTTTTGAAAATTACTGGATATTGTAGGCTATAGATACAAGGGTTCAGGAGGATAGTTGCCTGCTCTATCAATTATTAAAGGAGACTCCATCCCACCTACTCTCCCCTCCAAACAAACAAACAAACAAACAAACAAACAAACAAACTGGGATCTAACTCCTAGATGCTGTCTCCAGCCCTTAAAATGGCTACAAACAGAGCAGGGCAGTTAATATTACCAAGCTCACAGAGCTAAAAGATCATTAAAACACGGCATCAGGCCTTTCATTTAGGGAGAAAGAAAACGTATCAAATGGCCCCAGAAATGTTTACTGGAAAAAGAAATTGTTAAGCACAGTTCTGCAAGTAGTATCAGCCTGTGAAGTATGTCTTAGAAACAATTCTTTCAACCACAAACTTGCTCTCCCAGGCAATCAACCAACTACTGGAGGCTATCCAGAAAGGACTACCAATCATGTTTCATTCATATGTCAAGGTCAAAAACATTCCAACATCTATTGGTATGGGTTAATATTTTTACTAACTGGTAAAGGCCTTCCCCTACAAGATGGAAAAGGCACAAAAAGTAATTAAAATCTTCTTTATAAAATAATACCCAGGTTTGGCTCACTTAAAAATTTATAGGTACATAATGGTAAATGGCTGCTTTGACTCTTTCTCTAGTAGAACTCCTGGCTCTTAAAAAAGTTTTACACCTCAAAATAAAACAAACTGTGTGCTTCTACTCAGCAAAACGCTAAATAACACTTCAAAGCATTAGATGCTTTAAAATTTTTTAAATTAAGTCAGGGCTTAAACTCTTGGAAACGAAGCCACCACTAATTACTTACTTCTCCTGATCCTCCATCACCTGGGTTATGAGAGATTCCCTGACACATGTTGTTTACAAAGTCAGGGTCTCTCCTAGATTATTTGACAAGTTTGGAAACTGTCGACATTATCTTCAGATGCCATCTTGTTGGTCAGCATCATCTTTACTTTGTATTTTTCTGTTTGTATCTGCTAATGTTTATGCTGCCTCATGCCTGCCAGCCTTCCTGTAAAACCATACTGTGTGCCACTCGACTTATCCTTCCGTAGACTCTAACTGCTACTGTACCCCCACACCGCCCCTCATCAGCTTGAATAAGCCAGGACGGTCATCGTCCCTGTTCCCTAACAGCAGGAACAGGTCCTATTCCAAGGGAGAAAAAAATAGGGAAAGGGTTCACATTAGGCGGGGAGAGATAAGGGACCTTCAGGGAGGCAGACTGCAGCTGCAGGTGGGAGGCTAAAGAAGCAGATGGGGTTCTCCCCTTATAAAATCCTTTATGGGCACCCTCCCCCCATTAACAAGGGCATAAGAGGGGCATCTAAATGAGAAAAGCTATCCAACTGTAAGACAATAGATGCGGGCCCTTGGCTCTACCCTAACCACCTTACACCACTGGGTTAGGGAGCAATTACTTGTAAATCTGACCACAGAGGCTCACCCCTTTGAACCGAGAGATGCAATATGGATAAAAGAGTAAAATCTCCAACCCCTGAAACTACTCTGGAGGGGCCCGCTCACTGTCATTTTGTCCATCCCTACTGCAGTGACGTTAACAGTCCCTGGATCCACTACAGCAGAGTGAAGCTAGCATCTCAAAACTGGGAGTGCATTCCTGATCCATTAACACCGTGCAAGCTGACCATAGAGAAGAAGCAATCTGCATTTCCAGAGGCTCTGGGAGACTGCTGTCCTGCTTGAGTCACTCCAGAAGTTGGCTAATCTAAGCACAGCAAAAGCTTAAGGAGTTGATGGTGTGATGAAACAAAAGACTGTCCTTATTTCCTATATGTTTCTTTACTGTAATACACTGTCACGCCTTGTTTCTCACTATTCTTGTGATTCTGGTTCTACTCTTTGCCATAGAATTGGCTGAGGCCACCCAGGTGGGCTGGAAATGTGATGAGCGGTTTCTGTTAACACTCATCTTCCTTTTGTGGATACGATACTTCATCTGTACCAATATGGGAAAACAATGGCCATAAGAGACTAAAAAATTAGATCCCCACAAACCTTACAGTAAAACAAAATACCCCAGTCCTACTCCTGGGCTTTGGCTTCTCAAAAGCTCAATTATTGGGAAAAACTGTCTTGCCTAGTGGGGAAAATGTTCACCATCATCTCTGTTAAAACTTGCCTAGGCCAAAGATTTTATAACTCAACTGCCCAAAAAACCCAATGGTGGGGGACCCCAAATCACCTTGAGCCAGATCCCCCACCCCTTGTCTAACTTCTCTCATCTCAAAGAGAGCTGGGACAATGTCAACGCAACTATCAAATGGCAGGCCCCAGATGAACTCTTCTAGATGTGTGGAAGGACAGCCTATATAAACCTCTAAACCAAGATGATGCTCTTCGACCCTAAATTGAGGAGTCGGTGTATCAAAGTAAGGAATGTGGTAGGGTCCCCTCCCTAAGGAAAAAACAAAAGACCTCAAGGCAACCTGGCTATACACGACAACATCCCTCATGACCTTGTAACGTGAGACTACTTAATCCGATTGCATGTTTGTGTGTACCCATATATGGGAGAAAAAAATTAAAAAATATATTTAAAAAACTACGCCTCGTGGCGTTCGGGGCTCAGTTCTTTGGGCATGAACCCAACTGAGCAGTGCTGGCAAAAATGAAGTTGCTTCCTAGAAAAAAAAGCCTCCCTGTCATGACTCTGTAGGAGAATCCTGCTACAGCGCTTGTTTAAGCAGGAGACCGGCACAGACCAGTGGTTGAGACAAGTGCTGGGAAAAGAGGAGTCAGAGCCCAGCAGTTGTTCTGAACACCCTGGAGCTCTGGCTGCCCACCAGGCAAGAACTTCCAGAGGTGCTAGCAGAGGGGTTCGCAGCGAGGGTACAGGCAGCCACCCTTAGGCTTTTGACAACTCATTTGACTGCTTCTGCCTTCGTTATGCACCTCCCCAGAGTGAAGGACGTGGAGCACGTAGCCACACTGACCCGTGTGAAGGCAGAGCAGAATGTCAACAGATCGGAACTGGCTCTTTGCCTAGTACTTGATGCCCAACGAATATGTCCAAAATGCATTTCATCTTCTGATCCATAGGAAAGGTCTTGGTTGCATTTGTACTCTTGGATTTGTGATGTGCCTTTCTGCAACATGTTCATGTTTCCAAAAAAAAAAATTGTGGTGATGTTTGTAAGCCAGTGTATCCAGTTTACAGGTTATTTGCTTTTTGAGACAGAATAACTGACAGAAGAATTAAACTGTTATCTTTTAACGTACTGTGGTGTGTATAAATTGATGTTAGTTTTACCAGCTAACAAACTGACAGTAAACTTTAATTTGGTAATGCGGAATTAAGTCGATCCCACTCGCGTTTTTTGCATCTCATTAAAAAAGGGAGCCTTCTGGTCCTTTCCCATTCCTTTGTTTGTTTTTTCACCAGAATAGGTAGTGAGGAAAGAAACCTAAATGTAAATTGTGGAATTTACAAAGGATGCCAGAAATTATTAACTTTCTCAGTTCTACAAAGTTTTATTTTTATCAAGGCCACAACTTCCTGGTAGAATAAAACTGATGATAAATATTTCTTTTGACAAATTACAGGCAATATTTTGGGTGTTTAAATAATATGTTTTTCAGGTACTACTTAGTAAGAAACTGCTTAATTTGAATACAATAGAAGGTGCACAAAAGGAAGATATTATTTACTTAAACTTCTAGTGAAAGGCTTTATCTTGGCGTGTCTGTGGTGCCAAAGTTAATTGGAAGTTTCTTTCACACAGGTGTTTGAACAGTGTACTGGCCTCCCGAAGAGTAGACTCTCTGCAGTGAGAGTGCTGTGCTCTCAGTGTCGGACCCACCTTGGTAAATTATGTTTGTTAGGGAACAGGAACCAATACAAGTATATTCCCTTTTTTATTTCTTTTAAATATTTTTTAAAGTATGCTCCACACGCCAAGTGGGGCTTGAACTCACGACCCAGAGATCAAGCGTCGTGTGCTCTATTGCCTGAGCCAGCCAGACCCCACGAAGTATGTTCATTTTATAAAGAGAGAAGAGAGCAAGGTTTGGAAAGATTGACTTAATCATACTTCAGGTTACTTTGTCACCCCAGGGGGAGCAAAGAACTAAGATAGCCTTTCTCTAGCCTGGCTGGTTATTATCTGATTAATTGTAAACTATTTTGCTTGAGCACCATTCAGCCCAGAACCCTCACTTTTCTCTCGCTAGCTCTTGCAGGAAAAAAAAAAAAAAAAAAAAAAAAAAAGCCAGACCTAATGAAAAAAAAATTGTTTTCATTAAAAGCAGCTCTCAAGGCACCTGGGTGGCTCAGTCTGTTAAGCATCTGACTTTGGCTCAGGTCATGTTCTCACAGTTTGTGGGTTCCAGCCCCACATCCCTCCAGATCCTCTGTCTCCCTCTCTCGCTGCCCCTCCCCCTCTCGCACACAGGCGTGTGTGCATGTGTGCACACATGTACTCTTGCCCTCTCAAAAATAAATACACGTTAAACAAAGTAATTCTCATATGACCCAAGAAATGTGCTTTTTCTGGACAAAATAGACACTGTAACAAACAAATGGAAGAGAATCAGAAACCCTAATAATCCTACCACCTAGTGATAACCACTGTGAAAACTTTGTTGTTTCTCTTTCCCGATTTTGTGTGTGTGTGTGTGTGTGTGTGTGTGTGTAGAAATATATAGCTTTTCACAAAAAACAAAATAACAATATTCTATTCTCAGGGTGAAATATGAGTGGGCAAGTAAGATTAATGTCCAGATCTGGAGAGATAATCAAGATTGTTCCTGGCTGGTTGAGTCTGTGGTTGTGAGTGCTTTACCATTTGATGTTTTTTTTTTTTTTATTAACAGAAATTAATTTTTGAAAGAATGATGTTGAACGGTACAATAAATTGATAAAAGCCTTCCATGATGAAAAAGTATGACAATTGACCTTTTGAAGGAACAACGATCCAGAACAACATTCTGTTGTTGCTTGGAATGGTATGCTGTTGTGTTCCCTGGAAATATTCAAGATTACTTCCTTCTCATGCTTATTAACAATAGATTACACACATCCATCCCAACATAGACTTAAATAGCTCTCAAGGTCCTTGTGGGTAACTCTTATCAGAGCTAACTCTTCTCTGAGGGAAGCATAACTTTATCAAAAAGAAGTATATAGCATTGTGTTGCAAACGTCTTTAGGCTTCTTAAAATTATACATATCTATGTATTATGTATATTTAGGTCGTGACATATATTAACAACAGTTTTATGTACACTCATACACACTCCACTAGAACCAGGAACCCAGTGTTGAGCAACCTTGTCAAAAGGAGCCATCAACTGAAGGGATATTACACCAGAGAAGGAGGGAGAAGGTGAAGGAAAACATTGGTTCAATGTGAAGGAAAGAGGAAGAAGAATGCCTATTGGGTAAAGTGTATGTGTGCATCATTCATTATGACATAATCAATAAGAGGATGAAAGAAAACATTAAAAAGAAATCTCAGACATTTCCCCAGGGGAGCCTGGCTGGCTCAGTCAGAAGAGCATGGGACTTTTGATCTCTTAGGGTCATGAGTTCGAGCCCCGTGTTGGGTGTAGAGATTACTTAAATAAATAAATATTTTTAAAAATACATTTCTCCAAAATGTGGCTGAAAATTTGAAGACAATGTAGTTTGTAGATTAATGCCATCCCTTGCTATAAAGAATTCCACCCCCCTTATTCACAACTGAATTTGGGTGCTTAAAAGTCTTTCCTTGCCAGGGCTCTCGACTGACAAATCCAAGGAAATTGCATTTCATTTTAGTCATAAAATTATGCACTATTTCTTAGTTATAGCATCAAAAGTGTCAGCAACTGTTTATAGCATGTGTAAATTACTAATTCAACATACCTTACAACAACCAGAATAAAGCCCTCTTACATAGGGATTTTAACCTATTTTTTTTTTCTTTGAGACAGAGAGAGAGAGAGAGTACACAGGGGAGGAGCAGAGGGAGAGGGAGAGAATTTTAAGGAGGCTCCATGCCCAGCGTGGAGCTGGACACGGGGCTCAGTCTCCCTCTGTGAGATCATGACCTGAACCAAAATCAAGAGTCAGACACTTAACCAACTGAGCCACCCAAGTGTCCCAACATTATTTTTTTATTTTTTGAAATCAGAAAATTGAAGTTCAGGAATTATTTCATTAAGGAGCACTTGGAGTTGGAGACAGAATTCATATTTCATTCCAAAGATAGTATTCCTCATATCATCTGAGTTTTTGTAGGAAAAAGTGAATGATTTTGCTTAAAATACTTAATACTCAGAATGTGTCTGTACTGCAAGGTAGCTTAGTACTGATTCAAGAATAGATGTATCGATGGAGTAGGACATAGACTCCAGAAAAGAGTTCAATGAATGATGGCCAATGTTTTCTGCGATGATGCTTTTATATAGTAACTTTGTAAAAGCTGGATAACTCAGGATACTGGCATACAGGTAGCTGTTTTAGTATAACTTTTTTTATTTTTAAGATTTATTTATTTAAATTCAAGTTAGTTAACATACAGTGTATTATTGATATCAGGAGTGGAACCTAGTGATTCATCGCTTATATATATAACACCCAGTGCTCATGCCGAGTGCCCTCCTTAATTTCCAATGCCCATTTAGCCCATCCTCATCCATCTCCCCTCCAACAACCCTCAGTTTGTTCTCTGTACTGAAGAGTCTTTTATGGTTTGCCCTCCCCTCTCTGTTTTGATCTTATTTTTCCTTCCCTTCCCCTATGTTCATCTGTTTTGTTTCTTAAATTCCAAATATTAGTTAAATCATATGGTATTTGCCTTTCCCTGACTGACTTATTTCACCTAGCATAATATACTCTAGTTCCCTCCATGTTGCTGCAAATGGCAAGATTTCATTCTTTTTGATTGCCAAGTAATATTTGATTGTACACGTATACCACATATTTTTTATCCATGCATCAGTCGATGGACATTTGGGCTCTTTCCGTAATTTGGCTAATGTTGATAGTGCTGCTATAAACATTGTGGTGCAAGTGCCCCTCCAAATCAGCATTTTTGTATCTTTTGGGGAAATATCTAGTAGTGCAATTGCTGGATCATAGGGCAGTTCTATTTTTGAGGGACCTCCCTAATGTTTTCCAGAGTGGCTGCACCAGTCTTCATTCCCACCAAGTGCGAAAAGGTTCCCCTTTCACTGCATCATTGCCAATATCTGTTGTTTTCTGAGTTATTAATTTTGGCCATTCTGATGGATGTGAGGTGGTATCTCATCGTTGTTTTGATTTGTATTTCTGTGATGATGAGTGATACTGAGCACCTTTCCAGGTGTCTGTTTGCCATCCAGATGTCGTCTTTGGAAGTTTCTATTCATGTCTTCTGCCCATTTCTTCACTGGATTATTTGGGTTTTGGGTGTTGAGTTTGATAAGTTCTTTATAGATTTTTGGAGACTAATCCTTTATCTGATATGTCATTTGCAAATATCTTCTCCCATTCTACCGGTTGCCTTTCAGTTTTATTGATTGTTTCCTTCTCTGTGCAGAAGGAAGCTTTTTATCTGGATGAGGTCCTAATAGTTCATTTTCGTTTTTGTTTCCCTTGCCTCCAGAGACATGTCTAGTACGACGTTGCTCCAGCCAAGGTCAGAGATGTTGCTGCCTGTTTTCTCCTGTAGAATGTTGATGGTCTAGGGGTGCCTGGGTGGCTCAATCGGTTGGGTGTCTGACTTCGGCTCGTCATGATCTCGTGGTTTGTGGGTTCGAGCTCCACGTCAGGCTCAGTGCCGAAAGCTTGCTCGGAGCCTGGAGACTGCTTCGAATTCTGTGTCTCCCTCTCTCTCTACCCCTCCCCCACTCACACTGTGTCTCATTCTGTCTCACAAAAATAAATAAACGTAATTTTAAAAAAAATTTTAAAGAATTTTACGGTCTGGAACACTTTCTTACACCGTACACAAAAATAAATTCAGAATGGATGAAAGACGTAAATGTGAGACAGGAAACAATCAAAATCCTATAGTACGATTTTTAAAGTGACCTTATTGTGGTTAAATCCTTTTATGATTCCCTACGTCTACTTTTGAGATCCAATATTTTCCATTCCCTCTTCTTTTAAGCTTAATTATTTTACATCATTTCATCCTCTCTATCACTTATTGATTTCTCTGCTTCTTCCTTGTCTTCATTACAGCCAGTAAGTTTTGCTTCTCGGTTATCGCATGTTTAATTTAAGACAGACTAGTTTTTAGGTCTGTTATCTCTGCAATAAGTGAGTCCCTGGTGTCTTCTATGCTTTTCTCTGGTTCAGTGAGTATTCTTATGGTTGTTACTTTAAATTCCTGTTCAGCCAGGAATAGAATAGTGAACCCAGAATTGGACCCACAAATGCATGACCAAGTCATCTTTGACAAAGAAAAGAGTATCCAATTGAAAAAAAGACAGCCTCTTTAACAGATGGTTCTGGGAGAACTGGACAGCAACATGCAACAGAATGAAACTAGACCACTTTCTTACACCATACGAAAATAAAACTCAAAATGGATGAAAGACCTGAATGTGAGACACAATACCATCAAAACCCTAGAGGAGAAAGTAGAAAACAACCTCCTGGACCTCAGCCGCAACAATTTCTTACTCGACCCATCTCCCAATGCAAGGGAATCAAAAGCAAAAATGAATTATTGGGACCTCATCAAGATAAAAAGCTTCTGCACAGCAAAGGAAACAATCAGTAAAACTAATAGGCAACCAACGGAATGGGAAAAGATAGTTGCAAATGACATATCAGATAAAGGGCTTGTATCCAAAATCTATAAGGAACTCACCAAACTC
Source organism: Hyaena hyaena (assembly GCF_003009895.1). Classification (NCBI taxonomy): domain Eukaryota; kingdom Metazoa; phylum Chordata; class Mammalia; order Carnivora; family Hyaenidae; genus Hyaena; species Hyaena hyaena. The sequence goes on along the minus strand of NW_024082615.1, from coordinate 74,905 downwards.
CACACCCAAAACACAAATAATCCAGTGAAGAAATGGGCAGAAGACATGAACAGACATTTCTCCAGAGAAGACATCCAGATGGCCAACAGACACATGAAACGATGCTCAACGCCACTCATCATCAGGAAATACAAATCAAAACCATACTGAGGTACCACCTCATGCCAGTCAGGGTGGCTAAAATGAACAAACCAGGAGACTCTAGATGCTGGCAAGGATGTGGAGAAACGGGTACCCTCCTACACTGTTGGTGGGAATGTAAACTGGTGCAGCCCCTCTGGAAAACGGTGTGGAGGTTCCTTAAAAAATTAACAATAGAACTCCCCTATGACCCAGTAAAAGCACTGCTAGCAACTTATCCAAGGGATACAGAAGTGCTGAAGCATAGGAGCCCATGTACCTCAATGTTCATAGCAACACTTTCAACAATAGCCAAATCACGGAAAGAGCCTAAGGGTCCATCAGCTGACAAATGGATCAAGAAGATGTGGTTTATCTATACAATGGAATACTACATGGCAATGAGAAAGAATGAGATCTGGCCATGTGTAGCAACATGGATGGATCTTGAGGGTGTTATTCTGAGCTAAATAAGTCAGGCAGAGAAGGACAGATACCATATGGTTTTCCTTATGGGAGGATTAGGAGAAAATTAAAAGAGGACCATGGGGGAGGAGAAGGGGAAAAATAGTTGGGAAGAGGGAGGGAGGCAAACCATGAGAGACTCTTGAATGCTGAGAACAAACTGAGGGCTGATGGGGGGGGGAGAAGGGGAGAGGGGTGATGGGCATGGAGGAGGGCAGTTGTTGGGATGACCAGTGAGTGTTATGTGGAAACCAACTTGACAATAAACTGTGAAAGAAGATTAAAAAGAAGAAGATGTGGTTTATCTATACAATGGAATACAAGATGACAATGAGAAAGAATAAAATCTGGCCATTTGTAGCAACGTGGATGGAACTGGAGGGTATTATTCTCAGTGAAATAAGTCAGGCAAAGAAAGAAAGATACCATATGTTTTCACTCATATGTGGAACAGGAGAAACTTAACAGAGGACCATGGGGGAGGGGGAGAGGAAAAATTAGTTAAGGAGAGGGAGGGAAGCAAACCATTAGAGACTCTTAAATAAGGAGAACAAACTGAGTGTTGATGGGGGTGGGGGAGAGGGGAAGTAGGGTGACGGGCATGGAGGAGGGTACTTGTTAGGATGAGCACTGGGTGTTATATGGAAACCAACTTGACAATAAACTGTATTTAAAATAAATAAACAAACAAACAAATACATAAATTCTGGTTCAAGCAAATACTTATATCTGTTTCGATTAGATCCCTGGCTGTGACCTTTTCTTGTTCTTTCTTTGGGGATGAATTCCTCCAATTTGCATTTTGTTTAGGTCTCTATCTTCTGTATGTTAGGAAAGCATGTTATATTTCCTACTCTTGAGACTAATGACGATATTAAGAGGAGGTCATTACTAGCCAGGCCCTGGTGCTTCACGAAGTGTTTCTGATGTACACTGTGTGCATTCTGCTGTTGTGTTTTGGCTGCTCTTTCCCACGGTTCAGTCCACTACAAAGTTTCTCCTTGCTTGCAGTGGGGAGTGTTTTGGACTTTGTTCACTGTGTAGCAAGTTTTAACGTGGTGTGTTTTGGTCGGCTTGTTAAAATAGACTACATCCTATTCCCACTAGAGCTGAAGCTTTGCAGCACTCTATGGCCCGCAGACATGGGGTTGTGTCTGTAGGGGAATTGTCCTTGTCTTCTGGGGGAGGGGCCTGCTGTTGCTCTGGCTCTCAAGCACACTTGCCGTAATAAAAAAGCACCTTCAGAGTGCAGTGGGGCAGGGCTTGGTGTAAGTGGCTCAGGCCTCTACTCTGGACACTGTGCTGCTCACTGATGTCCATTGGTGCTGATGGTCAGTGGGTAAAATGGCATCAACACACTCTCTTATGCCCATCGAGGGGAGTTTGCACCCACTGCTGTTCAGGAAGCCCTCACAGAAGAGTGAACAAATCTCTGCTCATGTATCCCAGACTTTCCTTAGATCCTTGCCTTCTCCTTCTGTGTCCAAGCCCACCAGGCAGTTCATTGCTCCTGTGTTTCATCTCAGACATGCCAGCTGGGTTTCAAAACCCCAGATTTTAAGGGCCTGACACGGCACGGACTTATGCTGATCGTCTAGGGGAGGGTTTCTCTGCATTGGGACTGGTACCAGTTTGTCCCAGGAGGACAGTCGCTCAAATGCACAAGGGATTGGAGCTTATGGCAGAGGGCAACAAGAAGCCAGGATCCAGGTTAGCTGTCCTCAGCAGGTGTCTCTGCTCCTATGCTAATGAAGTGGCAGTACAATTGCATCCACCAGCTCTTTTGTCCCCTGAGACGCATTGCCACTTCTCCCAAATACACTCCAAGAGGGGGAACTGTCTCAGTGCATGCAGGGGGTTGACTGGTCTCCTTGGGGAGGGGCCTGCCGCTGTTCTAGCTCTCGAGCACAAGCACATGTACCGTTGTAAAAAAGCACCTTCAGGGGCACCTTGGTGGCTCAGCCAGTTAAGCCTCCAACAATTGGTTTCGGGTCAGGTCATGATCTCACGGTTCGTGAGTTCAAGCCTGGAGTCAGGCTCTCTGCTGGCAGCACAGAGCCTGCTTGGGAATCTCTGTCTCTCGGCACCTCCCCCACTCATGCTGCCTCTGTCTCTCTCAAAATAAATAAATAAATAAACTTTAAAATTTTTTAAAAAATCATCTTCTTCAGAGTTCAGGGGCCAGTGGGGCTTGATGTAAGCAGCTCAAGCCTCCACTGTGGGCACTGTGCTGCTCACTGATGTCAGTTGGTGCCTTGGGGAGGGCGGGGGGCAAGGAATGTCATCAGCCTGCTCTCTCCTCTGTAGAGAGGGGAGTTTGCACCTGCCACTGTTGACGAAGACTCCCAGAGGAGTGAACAACCTTCCATCGTGTGTCCCAGGCATCCTTCAGATCTTTGCCTTCACCTTATCTGTTCAAGATCTTTAAATTTTATATTAGGTGTATTTTTCAAAGCACGGAGATGATGCCAAAATGACCACTACTTGTTTTTCGGTGTTCTATGGGGTGTTTACTGTAGGTGCCCACACTTATTTACAGGGTGCAGCGAAATCAAGAAAGGTAAGTTCCTGACATTGAATACACTTGGCTAATAATATTGTCTCCATTCCCCACAAGATCTTGGCAGTAAATAAGAACATCCACATTTTACAGAACTGGGGCTCAGGGATGTTAAGAGACTTGCCCACAATCATAGAGCGTGATCTCACCGAATCCAAACACTGTCCTAGCTGTTCTGACACATGGTCCTGATTCAAGTTGGTCTTTTCCCCCAAATCTTCAGCATCCCAATAGGTTCTGACAGAAGATAATTCTGAAAAGTGACCATTTACTGGTCTTAACTGTCACTACGATATGAACTTGACTGAAGAACAATTGCAGGGACACAGGTTCTTTCTGTGGCCCACCCACTCCCATCATTTGTTTCACGTTCATAGCCTAGGCCATGATTATGTGAATCTTAGGAACTTGGAGATGTCCTGGGTCTGTTTTGCGGTTGCTCTAGTGTCTGTTCCAGGGAACCACACTGCTTTCTAACAAGGAGGTAGAGAGGCCTTCATCAAATACATATCCCAGCACTAGAATACAGAAACCCCCATAAATATTTTTCTTTGGGGCACAAACAGCAAAAGGTAACAGACCCTGAGTTCTGCCATTTTCAATCTCTGTGACCTTTAGCATTCAATCACTCTGAACCAATTTCCTCTTCTGTCATATGGGGGAAACATATGCCTTGCAAACTGGCTCTGAATATTTCAGGGAATAACTACCTGTCAGGTAATTTATGTGGAGGGAAGGTGCTAATAAACAGTATAGCTACGTCACGTCTCCCTCTTACCGCATATTCTAGCACTTAGCTTCAGTTACCAGCCCCAGGCTTATTATTCCTTGAACCAAATCTCTTCTTAAATCACTCCTGCCACAAGCTTCCTTCATCTGGTCACTCAACTTCTGAGAATAGGGGAGAAATTTTTTGTGAACCCAGAGGGACAGTGCCTGGCCCCAGCTTCAGTTTGGAAGGCAAATTTGTCATTATATGGATCCCACAATTTACCACATTTCTTTCTAGTTAGATCCTAAGGACATTTAGGCCTGGGCCTTTTGCCCTCTCTTGTCGTCTACGTTGCCTGAAGACCAACAGTTCACATTCTCTCCCTTCTTCTGTCTCTCCACAGCAAATGCTAGATCTTCTAGTCTCTGTCCCCTCCTCTGCCTTTTACCCAAGGAGGAGAATTTCCTCCTTTCTCTCAGAGGTCCCTATCTGCATTCTCACTCCTAGAAAATAGCTCTGCAAATAGGAACCCTCCTCAAGATGTTCACTCCTTAATAGTTCTCAGGAAGATATAAATAACAATTGCTTTATTTTCCTAGAAAGACTTAAAAGTATCCATTTTCCTCTGTTGTTCCAGCAGACCTCAGTGTTGGGTGTGGGGTGTGGGATTCCAGCCTGTGGGATGAGGAGCTGCTGAAAGCGTGAAGAAGAGGTGGCCTGAAAACCAGAGGGCTGGATCCGTGAGAAAAGGGGGAAAAGAATCAGGAGGAAGCACTGGAGAATAATTGAGAACTGCCTACAGTGCGCTCCAAGTGGGCTCTTTAGCATCCAAAAACCTTGAGTTAGAGTTCAGATTCTCCCATATACTAGCTATGTGACCTTGAGAATGTTATCTGACTTCTCTGGATCTCAGGAGTCTCATCTATCACAGTAGAACTAACAGGACAGCCTTTGAAGGACTGTGATACAGGAGAGGAGATACAGGAAGTACATAGATTTATACAACGTTTTCTCTTCTGTGATTTTGTTTATTTACGCATTTATTTAAACTTTTTAATTGTGGTAAAATACATATAACAGAAATGTACCATTTTGACCACTTTCAAGTGTACAGTTCAATAGTCTTAGGTACATTCATACTGTTGTTCAACCAGTGTTCAGAACCCTTTTCATGTTGCAAAACTGAAACTCTTTATCAATTAACTCCTTGTTCATCTTTCTCCCAGCCCCCTGCGACAACCACTCTACACTGACTCTATGATTTAGAGAATTATAGCATTTTTACTACCCAATCTGAACTTCATTTGTAAAAATTTCATAGTGTTATTTTGTTTTGGCTAAATTTAATTAGTTGGGTATTTGGTGGTGGTTGTGGTGGTTGTTGCTGTTGTTGTTGTTGTTGTTGTTGTTGTTGTTGTTGTTGTTTAAACCAAGTGGTGCTTTTTATTTAAAGAAAATGATCAGGTCACAGTTCAGGTGCACTGCAGAGAAAGTAATAACTCTGAAGTAATAATTCAAACACTTATTGACTGTGTTTTGGAAGTCATTCGCTTGATTGACTTAATATTCAGTGATACGCAGCAGGAGTTTGGCAGTGTCCTGGAGAATTGATTTCCAAAGACCAGGGTCCTTGCCCTGGTGGTTCTTATAGTTTCGTGGGGGAGCCAGACCAATTTGTTCAATCTAGGCAGATTTATTAAGTGCCTACAATGTGCCAAAAAATGTTCTAGATGTTTGAGTTATAGCAGTACACAAAACAGACTGATTATCCCTGCGTCCCCAAAACCTTATTCCCTCAGAAGCGCTGAAGGGTGAACATATTAATAATTTATGGATCATCTGATCCAGACACACGTCCAATCTCTGTCAATAGTATTTGGGGCAGGAATATCCCATTACTCCCTGGTACATACTATGATATTTTTATTCCACCCTCCCCCCAAAGTAGAGGCATTAGGATTAAAGAGAGATAATATGATGTGGTCCCCAAAATGGCACCCCTAGTGTGCCATAGCAACACAGCCTTGTAATTGTGAGGTAGATCCGCGATGTCACTGGGTCCTAGAGGATTCACACGTGTGGAGAATCAGGGTGACTATCACCCTTCATCCCTACCTCAGCTAACTACCATCCTCACCACCAAGCTATCTTGAAGTTCTCTTCATGCATTTAAATTCTATTTAGAGTGGTAAGTAAAGTTTTATTATTTCCTTCTATGAAGTACTACAAATTTCATTTTGGATTTTCTCAGTATTTCATTTTAAGATACTTCCCAACTGATTCTCTTGCTTTTATGGGCATATAATATTGATACACAAAAATCATATCTTTTCAATCAACCAGTGACTCTGTTTACTTCACATTGATTTTAATATAAGATTTGTATTATCTCATATTTTCTCTTTATTGTTCTCCTCTTCTACATGTCCACTGTTCTATATTTGCTCTTAAAGTTGCTGCATTTTAAAAGAAAATAACTCAATTTAACAATAAAACAATTTAACAAAACACGCTAGGTGAAAAAATGTATATGAAGTATATTTTAATGTTGTAAAGTATATATACATAGATCCATACCTACACATAGAGACAAAATGGTTGCATAGAGATATGTAAAAATGTTAATAGTGTTTGCCTGTGATCTATTTTCTTTTCTGTGTGTCTGGAATTATACGACTCTCTGAATATTGATTGTACCTTTATTTTTTACAGGATAAAATATACTATTTGGTGGAAAATTACAGATGTGTGTGTTATGTCTTAGGTTGCATATATCAATTATGTGAAAATTATATTTCTAATTACCTTCATATGAGCCAAAGTTAGATTATTTTTTATTCAGGGTTTTTGAGCCTCCATCGTATCCTATCCAGCAAAACTCTGTGAATTCTCACGCAGGTTTAATCTCTGTTTGTTGAATAAAAACTTAGCCTGTGGACCCAATCCCATCATTTGAAGTTTATCTATAGTACGGTTTCCCTCAAAAAAGTGTGAATGTTTTCAGGGTGCCTCCTAGGTAGCTCAGTCGGTTAAGCATCCGACTTCGGCTCAGGTCATGATCTCATGGTTCGTGGGTTCAAGCCCCGCTTTGGGCACTGTCCTGACAGCTAGCTCCGAGCCTGAAGCCTGCTTCAGATTCTGTGTCTCCCTCTCTCTCTGACCCTCCCCTGCTCACACTGTCTCTCTCTGTCTCAGAAATAAATAAAAACATTTAAAAAAGTTTTTAAATGTGAATATTTTCTTGGAAATATGTGAGAGGAAGCTCACAGGTTGAACTGTTATATCAGTGCATTGCCGCTTACTGGCTCTATTAACCTTGGTCCAGTCATGTTCTTTTGCTGAGTCTGTTTCCTCCTCAGTTAAATGAGCCTAATTAATCTTATTATAGTTTTATGTGTTCAACACTTGGTGATTGGCAATAATAATCATTCTTAGTCCTCCTACTTGTTCTTTAACAGAAAGAACACATCAGGTTGCAGTGAAAACGATTCTATTTCTCATGGTAACATATCTGTTGTTGATATTTACAGTCGAACATGGTATGACTAAGAATTGTAAGCACTTCAAATGCAAATGTGAGGTTTGATGAGATGTCATAGAGGAAACTATAAAGCGATCCGGCTCTTGCTTTCTGCCTCAGTGTCCCTTTCCATGCTGAGTGTGGATGGCTGACTAATTGGGACAGCGTCTACTCTGGGGAAGTGAGAGGCACCTACTTAGTTAAAAACAACTGCCAGAAATTATGATACTGGTATCAATTTGTAATAGCAAAACAGCAACAAGGGATAGCACCAGAGTTTCTCACATTTTATATATATATATATATATATATATATATATATATATATATATATATACATACACACAATATATACACATATATATAGGATTTATTACAAAATACTTTGCCTAGTCAAAAAATAAAAATAAAACCACTGCCAGGTCTGTGCTCTGGGTAGAACTAGGTGGATGGTGGTGACCACATCCAAGCAATTTCCTCCCTCTGAGTTCAGCAATTTGCACTGTTCTCTCACAACCACCCCTCCCAGCATCACTTGACCAAGAAAGCAGCGATAATAAAGCCTGCCATTTGCTGAGCATCTACTTGGCATTGGGCACTTAATTCATTCCAGCCACAAATATTAAGAATTATCTAACTCTTAAATACTGAGAACTGAGGGCTGAGGGAGGGTGGGGGAGAGGGGAAGGGGGGTGATGGGCATGGAGAAGGACACTTTTTTGGGATGAGCACTGGGTGTTATATGGAAACCAACCTGACAATGAATTTGATTAAAAATAAATAAAAAAATGGAGAGAATTATCTACGTCCCAGGCAGTGTTGTTGGAGCAGGTGTGCACCAGTGAACTAAGCAATCTAAAATGCCTGCCCTTGTTGCGTTTATAGTCTAGTGGGGTAGACCATGACAAATAATTAATATAAATAAATCAACAAATGATGAAATGTAGTAAAGGGTAATGTGCTGCTAGAAAAGTAGTGAAGGAAAGGAGGAGTGGGAGTGCTGATCAGTGGGTATGCAGTTTGAAATGGTGTGTTCATGGCCAGTCTCACTGAGAAGGTGACATTAAGCAGATAGATATTTGAAGACAGTGAGGGATCAGAGAACAAGGGGACGCAGAGGAGCAATGCTGCAGGCATTGAGAAGAACCCTATGCACTCTTGAAGAGGGAGTGTGTGTTCTATGAATCGCAAGAACACTGAGCTGGGCACGGCTGTTACAACTCTGAAATCACACGCTAGTGGGCTTGGGAGAGAGACACAATTGTATGAGCAGTTGCAACAAATTTGTAAGTACTTACCTAAGTTAGAGGGAATAAAGGGGATTTTGTCAGCATTCGTCTTTTAGAGAGGAAGTGCCCTGAACCTTAGAACTGAAGTGATAGAAGTTAATCAGGATGGGGGAAAGAGTTATCCAGACAGAGACGATAGCATGACTGCCAATCGAAAGTGCATCTCAGAACTCTGCACACAGGGAAGGTAACTGTCTGAGGACACCAGCTCTTGCATTCTGAAATCGATTTCTATGTTTTTATTAGACCACATTTCTCACAGGCTGCTCTCAGTCCATGACTGAGTGTGGCAGTGATCATAAGACAAGACTGTTCCTGGGAGGCCGCTTTTATCTCTGTTCCATATGCATTTTATTCCCTGTCTGCCTTTTTGGTAATTTTTTGTGGTTCCATTTGATCTCTTTTGTTGGCTTATAACAAAGCAATAACTTTGGTTGTCATTTGAGGGTTTGTTCTTGGGCTTAAAACGTACTTTTATTTTATCACAGCATACTTTTAAATACAGCTATTTTTATTTAACTTAAGGAGAACATTGCAGTAATACTCCAGTTCTCTCCTCCCAACCTTTGTGAGATTTTCTCCATACATTTTACTTTTACATATGTTTAAAATGTTTTCAGTGCTTATTTAGTTTTGAGAGAGAGAACACAAGCAGGGGAGGGGCAGAGAGAAAGACAGAGACAGAGACAGAGAGAGATACAGAATCCAAAGCAGGCTCCAGGCTCTGAGCTGTCGGCACAGAACCTGACACGGGGCTCGAGCTCACAAACTGAGAGATCATGACCTGAGCGGAAGTTACACACTTAACCGACTGAGCCACTCAGGAACCCCTACTTTTACATATGTTTAAATCCCTACGCTACGTTGTTGTTGTTGTTGTTGTTTCATGAAGAATCAAATATTTTTGAAAGAGTTTAAATAGTAAGAATAAAATTTTATACCTCTACGTGTGCAGTTACTATTTCAGGTACTTTCCATTCCATTGCAGAAATCTGTATTTCCATTTGGTGTCATTTTCCTTCTGCATTAATGACTTGCTTGAACATTTCTTAGAAGAGGAGGGCTGCTGCTGATTAATCCTCTTCGATTTTGTGTCTCTGAAAAAGATGTTATTTAAGCCATGATTTTTGAAAAATATTTTCACTGCTTATAGAATTCCAGGCTCAGAGATTTTCTTTTTGCTTTAGTACTCTATTACTACACTGGCATTACTTGGGTTGTTTCCCTGGAAAAAATCCCTCTGGGCAATTAACATGTCTTACCTTTCTGGTTGCTTTAAGATTTTCTCTTTATCACTAGTTTTGAGCAATTTGATTATCATATGCCTTAGTATAGTTTCCTTCCTGTTACCTTTGCTTGTGCTTTATTGAGTTTCTTGCCTTTGTGGGATTATAGTTTTCATCAATATGGAAAACCTGGGGGCATTATTTCTTCAAATGTTTTATCTGTACCCGCCTCCTGAATCCCTCCTCCAGAGACTCCAATTGCACATTTATGAGGACTTCTGGAAGTTCTCCTACAGTTCACTTTATAAAAACATTTCTTTTTCCTCTATGTTTACTTTGGGATAATTTATATTGATATCTTTAAAGTTCAATATTTTTTCTGCAATATCTAATGTGCCTTTAACCACACCCAGTATATTTTTTTATCTTTCACATTGTACTTTTCATCTATAGTTCATTCGTGGGGTCTTTTGGGTATTTTACCTGTGCTGACTTTTTTCTATTTAATTGTTAAAATTTTAATTCCCGTATAGTTAACATACAGTGTTATACTAGTTTCTGGTGTACAATATAGTGATTCAACTATTCTATATATGACTCAGTGCTCTTAACTTTTTACACTTATTGAATATAGTTATAAAAACTGTTTTACTGTCTTTATCTGCTATTTCTAACTTCTGTGTCAGTTTTGGGCTATTCCCAATTCATTTATTTATCATCCCAGTATGAGTTGAATGTTCCTGCTTATTTGCATGCCTGCTAAGTTTTGGTTGGATGTCTGCTTGTGGATGTTACCTTATTGAGTGATGGATATTACTGTGATGCTAAAATTATTCTCATGCTTTTTTCTAGTATGCTGTTAACATACTTGGAAACACTTTGACTCTTTTCGGTCTTCCATTTAGGATTTGGTAGAACTAGAGCTGTAGTTGGAGCAGTAGATGGCTCATTACTCTCCATGACCAAGAAATGATCCTTCTGAGTACTCTACATAACATCCCATAAATCCTGAGGTTTTCCAGCCTGGCCGTTGGGAACAGGTACTTGTCTCATCTCTGTGAAAGTACTATATATTGTCTTCTCTAATCCTCGCACATGGTTCTTTCTTTGTCCTCAGAAACTACCTCACTTCCAAGTGTTGACAGGAACCTTCTTATGATCCTACAGATTTTACATTTAAATCTTGACATATATTCCTAAACTGCTCTCCAGTCACACCAGCAGTGTATGAAAGTAATGCTTATCCCTCAACTTCTCCAATATTTTTTATGTATTCACTTATTTATTTGTCCATTCATTCACCTATTTACTTATGTTTTAATACTATTTGGTCGAACTAGAGCAGCACCAGGTCTGGGAATACTTACTCCCCACTACTGACAAAAGACTCTTTTTTTTTTTTTTTTTTTAATGTCTTATTTATTTCCGTGAGAGAGAGAGAGAGAGACAGCGTGAGCAGGGGAGGGTCAGAGAGAGAGACACACAGAATCCGAAGCAGGCTCCAGGCTCTGAGCTAGCTGTCAGCACAGAGCTCGACGCGAGGCTTGAACCGATGAACCATGAGATCCTGACCTGAGCCAAAGTCGGACGCTTAACCAACTGAGCCACCCACGTGCCCCAACACATCAGTTCTTAGTAGAGTTTGCAAAGTCACTGGGGGTGGGTGGGGTGGGGGTGGGGAGTCCTTGCGTCAAAATTGGCCATCTACTTGTATTTCTAATCAAAATGGGATAATTAACTTTGATCTCCCACTTGTAACAATGAAAACGCAGACCCAATATATAAGACAATTGTTGGCAAATCCTTGTATATCAGGTAATGTAAAGGATAGTGATCCTTGAGAGAGAAGAAACAAAAGAGATGTGGACAATGACTGCTCAGAGAAGGTTTTCAGGCTATAGCACTTGGGCACATGGGTCCGGGAGGGGGGACCCCGATGGAGCCAACGGACTTTCTGAGTTGAGAAAAGAGAACTGAGTTTCTGAGGAATCGAGGCAACTAGTGTTCAAAAGATACCAGAGAGGAGAAAGCTGCAATGAGAGAAAACCTTAGGGGTCAAAGGGTTTCCCTCATGTAGTCAGCACATGTATGTGATACCAGGGAAAGTACCATCTGAAAGGATTAGAAGGAACAGTGCCTAGTGCTTGGAGTAGGTGGTAATTGTGCCTGTGAAATCAGTCAGCCTGGAAGACTTAGGGATACATGGGTAATTGGGTTAGTACTCAGAAACTCTTGCGGTTTGTGAGTTCCAGCCCCTTGTTGGGTTCTGTGCTGACATCTCAGAGCCTGAAGCCTGCTTCAGATTCTCTCTCTCTCTCTCTCTCTCTCTGTCTCTGCCTCTCGCCCACTTCTGCGCTCTCTTACTCTCTCTCTCTCCCTTTCTCTCTCTCTCAAAAATAAATAAACATTACAAAAAAAGAACTGCTATGTAGTCAAAGATTCTTTCACCCAATCTATATTCCTTCTCTGTTCTTCACTGGAGTTCAGACCAGAATAAGGTTCTAAAGTCTCTCCTAGCTTCCCCTGAATTCTTGCTTTCTCTCACAGGTGTTTCCCCTAATACATTGTTTGCACTTTGAATTCTGTTTTACCATCAGTCCCTCCAAGGTTCTGAACTAATGTAAAAGTAAGATACTCTGATCCACAAGAGGGATATGTCCTTTGTGATATATTTTCTCTACAGAAGCTACGTCTTATTTCCTGAGTGTGGCCTGAAACCTTAAGTTTTAAATGCATATTACCCTGTGCATGGAAGTAGTCTATTTTCTTCAATCAAACATTTATGGATGTATATTTAAGTTCTTTCCAGTTCTACACCTTTTTAAACATAGCTAGGGTAAATATCTTTGTTCAGAAGGTTTTGTACATCAATCTGATCATTTGATTAGAAGACGTTTTAAAAAAGAAAATGTATGGATCCTATGGAGTTTACATTTAAATCTTGATGCATATCCCTAGCCCGCCTCCCAGTCTCACCAAGAGTGTATGAAGGTAAGTGTCATCTCTCATTCTTTCCAGCGTTGCATATTTACTTACTTGTGCTGAGTAGTACTTTTCAAGGGATGAGGTTAAAAAGGAAATAAAGCAGGTCTGTGGGTTTATAAAACAATCTTGTTCTATGGATAATAATGTTGCCCTCGTAACTGAGGCTTTCCTGCACTTCAGACTTTAGGGAGTGAGTGTGTCTTGAATCAAATGGGACTTTGTCATGGTTTGCACAACCACTCAGTAAAACATTTGGATTTATTGTGCCTGTCCCCCTAGGAAATATCTCACGACACAGATGTGCCTGCACTGACTCTGGTTTTGAGGAAAAGCATATCTGAAGCAGAATTCCAGCTGCATCACTTAATAACTGTGTCTGTGACCTTAGGCAAGCTGCTGCAGCTCTGGGTGCCTCAGCTTCTGGTACATAATTGAGGGGCAGGAGGTGTGAGAGGCATAGGCAAGTTTTGAGTCCTGGTCAGAGACTTGAACTTAGTTAGCACCTGAGGTTCCCTTCACCTGTGAGGATGAGGCCCTGAGACCTAATCCTTCTCCTCCTGCTCTCCCCAGAAGGAAACATAGGAGGATGCAAACAGCCTAGTTATGGTCTAAAAGATGCCATTAATGCCAGTCTTGGGAAAGTCACACATGAGTGAGGAGAAAAATTCCAGGACTCCTGACAATCTCCTTTAGTTTCACACACTCAGTGATTGCAGGAGTAAGATCATTCCAATTCATAAGGGCCGGTACAAAAACATCTAGGGATTTTACAAACCAGTTGTTAGATTGTCAGCAGTGTGAAATGAGCAAAGGCAGGAGTGTTCACATGACAGAAATTAGCTGATATATGTTACAAGCTGGTGCATTCTCCCCTCCCCCTACCAGAGCCAGTTTACCGGTGCACTACCAATGCGCAGAAGTCGATGGAGTTGGTGCCATCTCTATGCTTTTCTCTTAGTTTACCCATCTAAAATGCTCACTTTATTTCATCCTTGGATGAGTCGTTTAAGTACAGGTAAAATAATATAAGTAGGGAGCTAGCACCCATAGTTTATTCTGTAGCCTATTGTACCATCATTCAGGTCCCCGCCTTTGTATGAACAGTGTAGAAACTGGCATACCTTGAGCGGGTTTAAGGAACCTGTTGGGGGATCCAAAGGTCATGGATGAGGTTTGTCAAAGTCACTAGGAGGGTTCCCAGAAGTCAGCAGAAGACTTAACTTTGTCTCCCTGGTGACAAACGGGCACCAGAAATGAACCACTAGACAGAACTAGAAGAACTTAGTTAAGATTCACTCTTGACATGGCAGAAAACATAATGAAATTAGTGTAACTTGTGATAAAAAAAAAATCATGTCAGAGAAACAAAAGTCCATGTGGAGCATAGTTATAGACATGATTAACTTCATAAGTCAATGATGCCATAAAGTAACCAACTCCATATTTCTGAGCTTCTATTCTCACTGCATGGGCTTCTCCTAAGCCCATATCCCTTTGTGGTACAAAAATTGTGGTCACCGTTCCAGGCACCATAGCCAGACACATCAGCATTCAATGGAAAACAAGGATCTGATCCTTACTGTATGTATGCTATTCTGAGAAAGGAAGCCTTTCCCCCCAAAGCAGAGCTCTCAGACTGCATTTCCATTCATCTCACTTTGACCTTGAATAAAATGTTGATATACTTGTAGCTTTACAATGAATATCTATCATATTTCATCTATTAAAAATTAAATTTATTAGCTACACTCTTCTATTTCAGATTTAATCTTTGTTGGATGAACAGGATTTGATGTATGGTTTTATATTTGATTGTTTCTCCCTCCCAACATCTGATATTTAACTATAACACTGGATATAGAAAACATCATCCCAGATTCCATTGGGATCTAGGATTCAAGAGAGGGAAAGACAACATGGTGTCTGACCTCAAGGAGCTCCTATTCTGTTGGGAGACATTCAAGAAAACAAGACTGACAAGGAACTGTGATAAGTGTTTTCTACTAGAGAGAAGATAATTGTATGGACTTTTCTGCACATAGCAGGAAATGACCTGATTTCAGAGGGTAGAGAAAGCCTCCTGAGAGTGAAGGGAACTAGCTATCAGCCAGATTAAGATGGAGGAAAATCATTCCCGACAAAGGATGTGTGAGGTTGTGCACAAGAGCGTGTATTAGGTTGTGGAAATTAGAGCACAGGCCATGTGATGAATAGAAAGGCTCAAATTTGGCTGAAACATAGAATGTGGGATGCTGACTCAGGATACTGCATGAAACATAGTGAGCTTTACTGAATATTTATTGAGTTAATTACTCTTTTATAATATCACTGATTGGAAGAACGTTCTCTAAATTCTTAGGTCAGTACTGATGGATTACTTGTATAGGCATCTGTCTGTAACAGTTCCTCGGACTTTTAAGGATGCCATATTGTATTTGACATTTGTTTCCTTAGTCTTCTAGAACCAACAGCTTCTCTAAGGAGCCCTGGTTCCATTTATCAGAAAATGGTATAAAGTAAAAAACGAAGACCTGGATGCTGGGTTTGCTCATTATGGCTACTAGTACAAAACTATCCAAAACACAGAATAATAATTGCAAAACTAGTGGATTTCTGTCTTCCACGTTTACAGGAGAAAGATAGAGTCTGGATAATGAATGTCACTTTAATATGTTTTTCACTGTATGTTTAATCATTAATAGGCTTCATTATCATTGCTTTCATTCTCCATTTGGAAAATAAGGATATTTCTCTGCATTAAAAGTGTTCTGACGCTCCCTATTCTTTCTTCTCCTTGCCATCATTTTTTGCAGTTTGACAACTTTTGGCGGCAGTCCTTCTTCTTCTTAATTTCAAGCAAACTGAGAACCTTGAGCTTCAATTTCCTGTCCAGCCGGAGCTCCAAAGGTAGCTTGGAGCTAAGACTATACATCCATGGATCCTCCACATAGAGTTACCCCACCCTTTAATTCTGATTCATCACTGATTCCACCTAAAGAAATATCCCAGGAAGTTACAACTTCCCAATCATCTTTATCCAAAGTGCAAAACCTAGATTGTATTGACTTTAGCCCCAGTTTTAATAGCAGCTATCTCACCCCTCTACCAAAGGAAATGATCCAACAGGAGTACAAAGATGAGACGAGCCAACAAGAGAGAAAGTGGGAGAAGTCAGTGTTCCCTCAGAGGAAAAAGACATTCTTGGAGAACATAAGACAGAAAAGGTACAATCACATGGCACCTTATCGGGTTGAAAGGGAAGGAAAGACCCATTCCTCACATGATAAATATCAAAATAGGTGTAAATGTCATTACTGCACCATTCAAAGGGAAGCTATTTCCGGGAACTCTAAAGGGCAAAATCCATCCTCTTGGAAAATGTTAGTAGAAGGCTTCAGCCTCTTGAATATCAACTCTGATACCATAGAGTCCTGCTGTCCATCAGAAAAGCTTCCTCGGAAGTAGAAAAGAAAGAGCCATCAAGAGAGGGAGAAGAAAATCAAACAATTCCTCAGAGGCTCGGAAAACAATCATTGAAATAAACCTAAACTCATCCTCATGTGATGAGATCAGAATTGATTCAGATGTGTGAATGTTTATTTTTATCCAAGTCCTTGGGTGGAACTTTTTGGGAACCAAACAATTAGGGATGGTCAGTAGGAGAAGCAAGATCCAGGGTCTGAAAAAAAAAAAATCATAGTAGAAAGAAACAATGTTTCAGTGACTTTAGGATGATTCTGGGGCATGCTGGAGGCAACTACTCTCAGGCTGGGAAGATGGTTAAACAATGGCTTTTAATTTGCCATTGTTTGGTTTTCATGATGCAACTTGCTTTTTCCCTCCTGGGGTCTCTTTTTCTCTTATATATTGCCATTAAGGTATAAAAGACCCACGTAGTGTGAATGTCTTTCTGGTTGCAAGGGCTTTTGCTCTGTTTTATGGATTGGCCACAAGAAAAAACACTGTGTCTGATGAAATGCATGTGTGTTTTGGAATTCTGAAGTTAATGATAAGGTGAGATCCCCATCTCAGGGTTTGAATTAAAAGAATGTGTTGTAAAGGGATGTGTGACTAGAGTTTATGGGCTTCACACTGAATTGTTTTGGTAGAGCATACTTACCATGAAGCAAATATAGTAAAATATTTTATGCTTCTTTAAAATTGAGTATTAATCTTTGGGATACCATAATCAGGATGGCATGAGGAGAAGCCATGCCATTGGATGGACCAACTTTTCCATCTGGGTAGCAATGGGAAGCAGAGTATCCTGCTGGAGTAAAAGCATCTGCATGTTGTTCAGCTATCACTGGCTTCAGCACTCCATGATACATTCTTCACTCTCAGGTGCTCCTTCTATGTTTAGCATGAACCACACTTCCATGCCTGCTGTAGGAAATTAAAACCCAACTCATATTGTTTGTACTTCTCCCCAAAATTATAACAGAGATTAGATATGTGGTTTGGATTTTCATGGTATGAAATTAGCTACATTTCTCAACTTCATTCCTATAGACATTTCTGACAGTACCCCCCGCCCCCCGGAACATAGTATTCTGCTAATGGGAAACAACTTTAGCTCTGGAGCTACCTCCTTTCCTACACAGTCTTCAGCAATGTGACTCACAAAAATCCATGATATTTTCACACATGAAAATTACTTCAAGACATACCAATTAACACGGACTGGATTCTAGCTTTGTGATTGCATCAGAGAGTATGGGAGTTAAACTAATCCTATATGGTTTATGCCACAATTCAAGGGGACAATGTAAAAAAACGAAAACAAAAGTTTATACATTTAGGATTTAATAGCCTACTATCTTTATGTAATTCAGGGGAATGTTTGAGAGAAATAAAATAGTTTGTTTGCTTCATTTGAACCTGGCAATACTCTAAGTATTTATAGGTACATGTATATTGAGATATAGAACTAACTAATCTTCAATTGACCCAAAACCCAGTAGGGTTTTTGGTATCGATATTGACATACTTCTGCTAAAACTGATGTGTGAATGCAATGAATAGCAAACGCAAATTTGAAGAACAATGTTATTTAGATTATGTATGTATCAGTTATCAAGCATCACTAGAATTCTGTACTAATTCAGGTGATTCTGTATCAGCATAAGAACAGATAAATAGAGTAGTGGAAGAGAATAGAAAGTCCAGAAAAACTTCCAGATTAAACACTATAGGTATATATTCCATTGCAATTCAGTAGAGCAAGATTATTTCAATGTGGAAAAAATGAACTTTGATCACTACTTTACAACATAAAAAAAAAAAAACCATTAAGTTAAAATAGTTTGGGGAGAGACGCCTGGATGGCTCAGTCAGCTGAGCATCCGAATTCAGCTCAGGTCATGATATCATGGTTTGTGGGTTCAAATCCTGTATCGGGCTCTGTGCTGACAGTGCAGACCTGGAGCCTGCTTTGGATTCTATATCTCCCTCTCTCTGTGCCCGTCTCTTTCTCTCTCAGTCTCTCCCTCTCTCTCTCACAAAAAGGTATTTTAAAAAATTAAAAATAAATGAATAAAAATAAAATGGTTTGGGGCACCTGGCTGGCTTAGTCGGTACATGATGCAACTATTAATCTCTGGGTCTTAAGTTCAAGCCCCACATTGGGTACAGAGCTTACTTAAAAAAATAAAATGATAAAATGGTTTATCAAACTAAATTGGAAAACCAAATCAGTAACGTTTCTAGAATAAAACATAAGATTATGTCTTCATGACTTTAGACATACAAAGATTTTTAAAGAGGATATAAAAAGCACTACCTATGAAATCAAAGTTTGATGAATTGTCCCTAACAAAATTTTAAGAGATTAGGGATATGGCAAGTAGGAGGACCCTAAGTTCACCTTGTCCCATGGATACAACTAGATGATATATCAGTGTAAATAACCCAGATAATGACCCAAAGACTGGCAGGACAGACTCTACAAAGAAAGATGAGGGCATATAAAAAAGGGTATAAAGGGCAGTGATGTGGTGGGGAGCTAAACACTATGAGTCTGTCCACTGAAGGGAGGAAGCATTGGGTGCAGAGAAGGGTGAGAAGCAGACTTTCATATTGGGGAGCCCACAAAGGGAAGATAAGTCCCCATAATATTTGGCTTTGAAAGTGAGAGGGGCCAAATTTCATGAATTCTGGGGCACCTGGGTGGCTCAGTTGGTTGAGAGTCCCACTTTGGCCTAGGTCATGATCTCACCATTCCTAAGTTTAGCCCCACATCAGGCTCTGTGCTGACAGCTCGGAGCCTGGAACTTGTTTCAGGTTCTGTGTCTCCCTCTCTCTCGGTCCCTTCCCCATTCACACCCTGTCTCTCGACTCCTTGCCCATTCACATTATCTCTCAAAAATAAACATTAAAATTTTTAAAAATAAATAAATGACAAAACAATTAAAATTCATTTATTTATTTGGGAGGAGGGACCGAGAAAGAGAGAGAGAGAGAGAGAGGGAGAGAGAATCCCAAGCAGGCTCTGAGCTGTCAGCACAGTGCAGGGCTCCATCTCACTAATGGTTAGAACATGACCTGAGCTAAAATCAAGACTCAGACGTTTAACTTACTGAGCCACCCAGATTCACCATCAGTATTGTTCTTTCAGTGTGAAATATGAATGGGTGTGTAAGATCAAGATCCAAATATAAACATGGGAAATGATCAAGAGTCTTCCCAGCCTACTGAAACTGGTTGTATTTTAATATTTGATATTTTCTATTACCAGAAATGTATTGCTCTGAAAATTTTGTTAAACTACTATGGATACAGTGATAAATTTTCCCATGCTGGTGACAGGAAGGCAACAATGATTAAGAAAAATTCCATTCTGCTTTTGCCTGCGGAAATACACCCTATGGCTTTTTTTCATGCTTCTCAACAACAAAATACATACATCCATCTCAGCATAGTTTAAAATAACCAAAGTCCTTATGAGTACATCCTCTTGAGTAGCCACTCTGTGGGAAGAGTAACTTCCTTTTAAAAAAAAAAAAGTATATATGATGTGCCTGGGTGGCTCAGTCGGTTGAGCATCCAACTATGGCTCAGGTCATGAACTTGCAGTTCATGAGTTCTAACCCTGTTGCAGGTTCTGTGCTGACAGCTCAGAGCCTGGAGCCTGTTTCGGATTCTGTGTCTCCCTCTCTCTCTGTGGCACACACTCTCTCTCTCCCTCTCAAAAAAAAAAAAAAAAAAAAAAAGACATCCAGATGGCCAACAGACACATGAAACGATGCTCAACACCACTCATTATCAGGGAAACACAAATCAAAACCACACTGAGATACCACCTCATGCCCATCAGAGTAGCTAAAATGAGCAAATCAAAGGATTCTAGATGCTGGCGAGGATGTGGAGAAACGGGCACCCTCCTACACTGTTGGGTGGGAATGGAAACTGGTGAAGCCCCTCTGGAAAACACTGTGGAGGTTCCTCAAAAAATTAACACTAGAACTCCCCTATGACCCAGCAATAACACTGCTAGGAATTTACCCAAGGGATAAAGGAGTGCTGATGCATAGGGGCACATGTTCCCCAGTGTTCATAGCAGCACTCTCAACAATAGCCAAAACATGGGAAGAGCCTAAGTGTCCATCAACCAATGAATGGATCAAGAAGATGTGGTTTATCTATAAGATGGAATACTACATGGCAATGAGAAAGAATGAAATCTGGACCTTTGGATGGAACTTGAGGGTGTTATGCTGAGTGAAATAAGTCAGGCAGAGAAGGACAGATACCATATGTTTGCAGGTATAGGAGGATTAGGAGGAACATAACGGAGGACCATGGGGGAGAAGAAAGGGGGGAATAGCGGGGGAGAGGGAGGGAGGCAAACCATGAGAGACTCTTGAATGTTGAGAACAAACTGAGGACTGATGGGTATGGGGAGGAGAGGAAGGGGGGTGATGGGCATGGAGGAGGGCACCTGTGGGGACGAGTCCTGGGTGTTATATGGAAACCAACTTGACAATAAACTATTTTAAAAAAAGAAGCTAAAATCTTTAAAAACAAAGATTTAAGAAATTAAAAAAGTATATAGAATCATGTTTGATAAATGGCTTTAGCTTATTTATAATTTCATATATAAATGTAGAATGTAGGGGCATCTGGGTGGCTCAGTCAGTTAAGAGTCTGACTTTGGCTCAGGTCATGATCTCATGATTTGTGGGCTCACGCCCCATGTCAGGCTCTGTGCTGAAGGCCGAGAGCCTGCTTCATGTTCTGTGTCTCCCTCTCTGCTCCACACCCTGCTCATTCTCTCTCTCTCTCTCAAAAATAAATGAACATTAAAAAAGTTTAAATGTAGAATGTATATTTCTATTGTTGGCATGTACTAAGAACAAAACTTTTTATTTACACTCACTCACTCACACACACACACACAGACACACACACACACACACACACACACACATAGGCCCAGCAGCCTAGTGAGGTTCAAAGTCAGATAAGAGGAGCCATGAACTGAGAGTCAGTATATACATGATCAAGAGAAAAAAGTTAAGGAAGTAGCTGTGGTTCAAGGTGAAGGGAAAGGGAAGGAAAAAGCCTATGGGGGCAAGGGCTGTGCGTGAATTATGTATTTTGACATATGCAGGAAAAAGCTATAATGAACTTCTTTTTCTCTAGGATATAATTGGCGTTCTTGAAAAATGCAGTCCTTACTAAATCAGAGGAAAATATGTTTACTTTTAACTACAAAAATGTACATTGTTTCACTATTTTAATTTGTTCTTCTTAAAACACTGTTGTGTGGCCTTCTCAGCCATTGCATCAATAGTGAACTCAACTTTTTACAGCATGTGCAGAGTGCCAAGTCATACACTTAGCCGACTGTGCCACCCAGTTGCCTCTTTCTGAGGATTTCATTACAAAAGATTAATTAATTCAATACACATGCACAGATTCTTACCATGTTTCAGGAACTCTCTGGGACCCTGGAAATGAAAAGACCAAGGTACTTGCTATGGGGGATATCAAACTGGTGGGGCAGACAGACACATAAACAGAAAACCGGTTGAAATGCAAAGGAGAAACACAGGGAAGGGACCCAGAGAAAGAAAAAAACATTGAGAAAAGTGGCCAGGAAATAGGAGGAAAACTAGGAGAGGAGATTCATTGCCAGAATGAAAGAGCTCACCTGGATTCCCATATCCACTGGTCACTGGGTTTCTATATTTGATTCTGGTGATATAAGACTAGGTGACACCTATGCCTTACACTTAAAACTGAACTTGGCCTCCCACTTAAAAACTAAATACAACTGACCCTTGAACAATGCAGCAATTAAGGGCACCGATCCCCTTGCACAATTGAAAATCCATCTATAACTTTTGACTCCCCAAAAGCTTAACTACTACTCATAGGCTACTTTTGACCATAATCCTTGTTGATAACATGAACAGTTGATTAACACTTATTTCGTATGAAACAGATGAACACAGTGGGGAAAAAGAGAAAAGCAAAACCTGTAAGTTTTTTTAATAGATATTAGAGTTGCTGGAGGGGGGAGAGACTAAATAGGTGATGGCTATTAAGGAAGGCACTTGTTATGGTGAGCACTAGGTGTTACATGTAAGTGATGAATCACTAAAGTCTACTCCTGATACTAATATGACACTATATGTTAACTAACTGGAATTTAAATAAAAACTAGAAAATAAAAAAACAACTTACTTCTTATGTATTCTATACTGTATTCTGAGAGTAAAGTAATCTAGAGGAAAGAAAATGTTATATAAAGAATCACGAGGGGCATCTGGATGGCTCAGTCAGTGAAGCATCAGACTCTTAGTTTCAGCTCAGGTCATGATCTCACAGTTCGTGGGTTCCAGCCCCATGTCGGTCTCTGTGCTGACAGCTCAGAGCCTGGAGCCGGCTTCAGATTCTGTGTCTCACTCTCTCTCTGCCCTTTCCCCTCTTGCACGAGCTGTCCTGCTCTTTCTCTCAATAAATAAATTAACTTTTTTTTAAAAAGGATCATGAGGAAGTGAAAATACATTTAGAGTAATGTACTATATCACCAAAAATCTGCATATAAGTGGACATGTGTAGTTCCAACCCAGGTTGTTCAAGGGTCAACTACAATCAGAATGGCCCGTTTTTATTATAAAACATCTGACTGCTCAGTGATCCCCATGTGATTGAGGAGATAATGGAGGATAAAAGAAGATCATTATCTTCCTCAGGGTCAAGACATTGGTCCCTTGAATTTCTTTGATCAGTATTTTACAGTTTTCACTGTACAGTCTTTCACCTCCTTGGTTCAATTTATTCCTAAGTATTTTCTTCTTTTTGAGGCTATTGTGAATGAGTTAAATACAGTTTTAGATAATAAAGTTTTCTTTATTTACTTATCAAAGTTTCTATTAGTGTATACAAATGAAACTGATTTCCGTATGTTTATTTTAGATCCTACTTTACTGAAATCATTGATGAGTTCCAATGGGATATCATATCATACCTGTTTGGATACCTGTTTCCAAAAAATAGTAAACACTTAACAGGTGTTGGGGAGGATGTGGAGAAACTGGAACCCTTATACACTTTGGTCAGAATACCGCATGGCACAGCCATATGGCAAATATGGATTTTACATAAAAATTAGGAACAGAACACTGTGATCTACCAATCTTACTCATAGTATATTTCCAAAAAAAAAAAAAAAATTCAAACTCCCAAAGATATACCAGAAACTCCATGTTCATTGTATCATGATTCACAATAGCCAAGATAGGAAACAACCAGGGCACCTGGTGACTCAGTCAGTTAAGCGCTCAACTCTTGGTTTCAGCTCGGGTCATGATCTTGCAGTTCCTGAATTCCAATCCAGCGTTGAGCTGTGTGCTGACAGCATGAGCCTGCTTGGGATTCTCTCCCTCCCTCTCTCTCTGCCACTCCCCTGCAGGCTCATTCTCTCTCTCTCTTAAAATGAACAAATAGTTAAAAAAATTTTTTTTCAAATAGGAAACAACCCAAATGTCCATTGACATTTGGATAAAGAAAATGTGATGTACTGGGGTGCCTGGGTGGCTCAGTTAGTTGAGCTTCCAACTTCAGCTCAGGTCATGAACTCGTGCTTTGTGAGTTCAAGCCCCACATTGGGCTCAGTGCTGACAGCTCAGAGCCTGGAGGCTGCTTCAGATTCTGTGTCTCCCTCTCTCTCTACCCCTCCCCCACTTGCACTGTGTCTCTCTCAAAAATAAATAAATATTTGAATTTTTTTTCATGTGATGTATACTTACAGTGAGATGTTATCCAGTCTTAAAAAAAAAATGGAAATCTTGACATTTGTGACAACATGAATGAACCTGAGGACATCCTGTTAAGTGAAATAAGCCAATCACAGAAGGACAAATATCACGATTCCACTTGTAGAAACTATGGAAAGTAGCCAAATTCATAGATGCAGAAAACAGAGTGATGGTTACCAGAGGCTAAGGAAGGTGGAAATGGGGAATTTTTAATATGTATAAGCTTTCTGTTAAGCAAGATCAGTAAGTTCTAGGCATCTTCTGTGTAACAAAGCATGTCTAGTTAACAGTGCAGTACTGTGTACTTTAAAATATGTTTAGGGTTGCCTGGGTTGCTCAGTGAGTTGAGCGTCCCAACTTTTGCTGTGGAGCCTGCTTAAGATATTCCTTGTCTCTCTCTCTCACTTTCTCTCCCTCTGCCCACTGCTCCATTTGCACACACACGTTCTCTCAAATAAAATAATAATAAAATGTATAAAAAATTAAATAAATTGTGTTCAGAGAATAGATCTCATGATAAAGGTTCTTATCCAAAATACACCTACACACACACACAAGAGAATACAATAAAATTTTTGGATGTGATGGATATGTTTACTATCTTTGTTGTGGTGTTGCTATCACGTGTGTATGCACATGCACAAACTCTTCTCAATGTATACATTAAATAGATGCAATTTTTAAATATCTTTTATAACTCAATAAATCTTTTTTTAAAAATTCCAGTATAGTTAACATAGTGTTCTATTAGTTTCAGGTGTACAGTACAGTGATTCATCAATTCTATACCTTACTCAGTGCTCATCATGATACATGTACTCTTTAATCCTTATCACCTATTTCACCCATCTCCACACCTTTGGTTACCATCAGTTTGGTCTCTATAGTTGAGAGTCTGTTTCTTGAGGGGCTCCTGGGTGGCTCAGTCGGTTGGGTGTCCGATTTCTGTTCAGGTCATTATGTCTCGGTCCATGAGTTCAAGCCCACGTCGGGCTCCGTGCTGACAGCTCAGAGCCTGGGGCCTGCTTCAGATTCTGTGTCCCTCTCTCTCTCTGCTCCTCCCCTGCTCTCTCTCTCTCCCCCTCTCTCTCTTTCTCAAAAATAAACATTAAAAAAGGAGAACTTCTCAAAGATGCTTCCACCCAGCCTTTATTCCCTCTCTTCCTCCCTTTAGTTCAGACCAGAATCCTAGTCTGAGGGCTCTCCCAGTTTCTTCTGAATGCCCATTTTCTCTCACAGTGGTTTCTCCTAATAAATTTGTTGCATGTTGAATTCTGTTTTAACATCAGTTCCTTGAAGGCTCTGGACTAACACAAGTGGCATGTGTAAGATATTTTGACCCCAAAACAACACAGGTGTTTGGTGTTCTTTCTTATGTTAACACTTTTCTCTATGGGGACCAAGCTTTATTTCGTGAGTGTTGCCTGAAACTTTCTAGGCATGCATAGAGTTTTAAAGGTATATTAACCCATGTATGGAATTAGTCTCTTACATTCAATCAAACCTTATGGATGCATATTTAAGTAATTTCCAGTTTTCCACCATTTCAAATATAACTAGGGTAAGTTCCTATGTACATCTGTCGAATCATTTGATTAGAAAATATTTTCAAAAGAAGGGTGTCTGGGAGCCCCTGGTTGGCTCAGTCAGTCAATGTCCGACTTTGGCTCAGCTCATAATCTCGCAGTTTGTGACTTCCAGTCCCGTGCCAGGCTCTGTGCTGACAGCTCAAGAGCCTGGAGCCTGCTTTGGATTCTGTGTCCCCCTCTCTCTCTGTCCCTCCTCCCACTCGCATTCTGTCACACTCTGTCTCTCAAAAATAAATAAACGTTAAAAATTTTTAATAAAACATGAGGGGCACCTGGGGGGCTTAGTAGGTCGAGCATTTTACTCTTGATTTCGGCTCAGGTCTTGATCTCACAGCCGTGAGATGGAGCCTCACATTGGGCTCGATGCAGAGGGGGGCATGGAGCCTGCTTGGGACTCTCTTTCTCTCCGTCTGTTTCTGCCCCACTCCCACTCTTGTGTTCTAAATAAATACATAAACATTTAAAAATGGATTTTTAAAAGAAAATGTATGGATCATGCAGAGTTTACACTGACTTCTTGATGTCTATCCCTAACTGGTCTCACAGTTTCGAGAAATGTAGCACAGTAACTGTTATCTCTCATTTTCTCCAATGTTATTTATTTACTCTTTCCTTACTTAGCTCTGCTTTATAGTCTTTTCCAAGGGATAGAATTAAAAGGGAAGTAAAGCAGGGCTCAACGTTTATACAAAAACTTTGTTCTAGGGATAATAACGTGCCCCTTGTTAAAGAGAGAAACTGCCTGAACCTTTCCCGCACTTCAGACTTTAGAGAGTATGTTTTGGAATTAAACATGACTCTGGCATGGTTACCATAACCAGTTGGCAAAATGTTCTGGTTAATTATACCTGGTCTTCTAGGAAGGGCCTCACAGTACAGAAGTGTCTGCACCAGTTCTGACTTTCAGGCAAGGTGGATCTGAAGTAGAATCCCAGCTCCATCACTTACAAACTGTGTCTGTGAGTTTAGGCAGACGGATGCAGCTCTGAGCGACTCAGTTTCTAGTACATATCTAGGGGTAGAAGGTGTGAGAGGCTTAGACAAGATTTAGCCCAGGTCAAACTTGAACATGGCACCTAAAATGACATTCACCTGTGAGGATGAGGCCTGAGACCCAACCCTACTCCTTCTGCGCTCCCCAGTATGGGTCATGTGAGGATTAAAATAGCCAAGTTCTGTCTGAAAGATATCATGAGTGCCAGGCTTGTGGAAGACACACATCCCTGAGAAGAAGAAAGAATATGAAACTTCTATTTCCATTTTCCAACCCCTGAACCCACAATTCTGGCTTTTGGGAAAATAGCTGCACATAGTGGGCACTGATTCAGAGCGTATACAGCCCCTTGGATGCCCTTGCCCCACTCCTACCTAGCTCCACCTACCTGACACAGTAACAGATTCTTCAAAAGAACATGTCACCATTCTATCAAGCCACCAGTTTCTGAATAGTGAGGAACATGATATGACTAGTGAATTCCATGACCGCGGGCCCACTGCCACACATCATTTGCTTTCAAGTGAGTTTCCTCATCAGACCATGCTGCCTGGCATCCAGCCAGCAATAGAAGATAAAGCCTTATGCACACCCACGAATGGTAATTTTGGCAGAAGCACTGTATGCTGGGAAGGCAATTGGGTCTCCACAGTACTTGTTTCTTCTAGTAAGAACAAAATGCTCCCATTCCATGATGGAAGAGGTCCAGGAAACTCAACCTGCCACCACCTAGTTGGCTGATAACCCCAAGGATTTGTGTCATATTAAAGAGTCCATGTATAACTTTGTCCCCTGCCTTATGGCCAATTTGTTCAGAAGCCCGTTGGGCAATGGACGGATGACAGATTAAAGAGGCTAACTAATCCAGAGAACCATTCATCTATTCAATTTACTTTTAAAACATTCCACTGCTGGGGTGCCTGGGTGGCTCTGTCGGTTGAGTGTCCGACTTTGGCTCAGGTCATGATCTCACCGTTTGCGGGTTCGAGCCCCGCGTTGGGCTCTGTGCTGACAGCCAGGTCAGAGCCTGGAGCCTGCTTCGGATTCCGTGTCACCCTCTATCTCTTACCCTCCGCTGCTCATTCTCTCTCTCTCTCTCTCTCTCTCTCTCTGTCTCAGAAATAATAAAGAAAACATTAAAAAAAATTTTTTAAATGAAAATAGAACACTTCACTGCTGAAGTTATGCTGTGTTGAGCATTCAGTTAGACAAGAGAAAGAAATAAAAGGCACCCCAATTGGTAAGAGAGAAGTAAAGCTTTCACTTTTTGCAGATGACATGATACTGTATATAGAAAACTTGAAAGACTCCACCAAGAAATTACCAGAACTGATAAATTACTTCATTAAAGTTATAGAATACAAAATCAATGTACAGAAATCTGTTGCATTTCTAAACACTAATAATGAAAGAGCAGAAGGAGAAATTAACAATCTCATTTACAATTGCATCAGAAACCATGAAATATCTAGGAATAGACTTAACCAGAGTGTTGAAAGACCAGTACTCTGAAAACTATAAAACACCGATAAAAGTAATTGAAGATGACACACACAAAAATATGGAAAAACATTCCATGTCTTGGATTGGAAGAACAAATGTCCTTATAATGTCCATACTACCCAAAGCAATCTATGGATTTCGTACAATCACTATCAAAATACCAACAGCACTTTTCACAGAACGAAACAAACAATCCTAAAGTATATATGGAACCACAAAACACCATGAATAGCCAAAGCAATCTCGAAAAAGAAAAACAAAACTAGAGGTATTACAATTCCAGGCTTCAGATGATATTACAAAGCAGTAGTAATCAAAAGAATACGGTAGTACAACTATATGGTCAATTAACCTGTGACAAAGAAAGAAAGAATATCCAATGGAAAAAAGACAGTCTTTTCAACAAATGATGTTGGGAAAACTGGACAGCAACATGCAAAAGTAAGAAAATAAATTTAAAAATGGATCAAAGACCTAAATGTGAGACTGGAAACCATAAAAATCCCAGAATAGAACGCAAGCAGTAGCATCTTTGACATTAGCCATAGCAACTTCTTTCTAGATATGTCTCCTGAGGCAAAGGAAACAGAAGCAAAAATGAACTATGGGGATTTCATCAAAATAAAAAGCTCCTGCACAGCAAAAGAAGCAATCAGTAAAACTATCAGCAACCTATGGAATGGGAGAAAATGTTTGCAAATGGCATACCTGATGAAGGATTAGTATCCAGGGTGCCTGGGTGGCTCAGTCAGTTGAGTGTCTGACTTCAGCTCAGGTCATGATCTCATGGTTCATGAGTTTGAGCCCCACATCAGGCTCTCACTGACAGCGTGGAGCCTGCTTTAGATCCTCTGTCTCCCTCTCTCTCTCCCCTTCCCCAGCCTACAAGCTCTCTCTCAAAAATGAAGAAACATTTTTTAAAAGGTTAGCATCCAAAATATATAAAACTTATAGAAATAAAAACTTAGAAGAACTTACAAAACTCAACACCAAAAACCCCCATAGAATCCAATTTAAAAATGGCAGAAGACATGAATCGATATTTTTCCATAAAAGATATACAGATGGCCAACAGACACGTGAAAAGATGTTCATCATCACTTACCATCCGGGAAATGCAAATCAAAATGACAATGAGATGTCACTTCACACGTGTCAGAATGGCTAAATCAAAGACACAAGGAACCACAAGTATTGGCAAGAATGTGGAGAAAAAGGAACCCTTTTGCACTGTTAGTGGGAATACAAACTGGTGCAGCCACTCTGGAAATAAGTATGGAGGTTCCTGAAAAAGTGAAAAATAGAACTACCTTATGATCCAGCCATCACACTACTGGAGTTACCCAAAGAATACAACAATAATAATTCAAAGGGATGCATGCACCCTTATGTTTAAAGCAGCATTACTTTACAGTAGCCTAATTATAGAAGGAGCCCAAGTGTCCAAAGATTGATGAACGGATAAAGATATGGTAGGTATATACAAGGACTATTACCGAGCCATTAAAAAGAATGAAATCTTTGACAGTGGAACGACATGGATGGAGGTAGAGAGTATAATGCTACACAAAATAAGTCACTTAGAGAAAGACAAATATACAATTTCACTCATATGTCAAATTTAAAAAACAAAACAGATGAACCTAAGGGAAGGGAAGGGAAATATAAAATAAGACAAAAACAGAGAGGGAGGCAAACCATAAGAGACTCTTAAATACACAGCAAAAACAGAATTTTCTGGAGGGGAGGTGAGTGGGTGTATGAGCTAAATGGGTGATGGGCACTAAGGAGGGCACTTTCTGGGATGAGCACTGGGTGTTGTATGTGGGTGATGAATCACTAAGTTCTACTCCTGAAACCAATTCTACAGTATATGTTAAGTAACTTCATTTAAATTTTAAAAAATGAAACAGACTCTTAACTCTAGAGAACAGACTGATGGTTACCAGAGGGGAGGTGTATGGAGGTGGATGGGGGGGATGCCTTAAATAGATGATGGCGAGTATGGACTGGACTCATCATGAAGGGAATTGTTGAATTACTATATTGTACACCTGAAACTAATATAACAGTGTCTTAACTAACTGGAATTAAAAACTTAAAAAAAATAGACTAGTACTCCTTTTCTACTTGACTTATTTTGCTCAGCCTAACACCCTCAAGGTCCATCCATGTTGCTACACATGGCCAGATTTCATTCTTTCTCATATCATATGTTTGCACATATAGGAGGATTGGGAGGAACTTAATGGAGGACCATGGGGGAGAAGAAGGGGAGAAATGGTGGGGGAAAGGGAGAGAGGCAAACCATGAGAGNCTAGAGGGTGTTGTGCTGAGCGAGGTAGGTCAGGCAGAGAAGGACAAATTATCATATGTTTGCACATACAGGAGGATTAGGAGGAACTTAACGGAGGACCATGGGGGAGAAGAAGGGGAGAAATGGTGGGGGAAAGGGAGAGAGGCAAACCATGAGAGACTCTTGAATGCTGAGAACAAACTGAGGGCTCATGGGTGTGGGGGGGGAGGGAAGTGGGCATGGGGGAGGGCACTTGTGGGGATGAGCACCGGGTGTTATATGGAATCCAAGTTGACAATAAACTATTTGTAAAGAAAAAAAAAACAGACTAATAGTTATAAATAGAAAATTTTGAAAAAGTTGTGTGCTACTCAGGTTAGAATCCTTGCTTTCTGTAAAACTGTTTCAACACAGCTGTGTGTATGCCTAAACACTAATTTCTTAGCTTTTGAACTATATGTAAAGTGAATCCTATAGCATGCCCTGTTTTGTACCTAGTTCCTTTCACTTAACATTTTATTTGTGTGGGGTTTAGTTCATTCCTTCTCATACCTATGTGGTATTCCATACTGTGAATCTAGCCCAATTTACGTATGTGTTTTTCTGTTGGTAGGTATTTGAGCTGTTTCTCGTTTTTAGCTACTAGAAATAGAGTTTGCATATGAGTATTATTGTATATCAAAGAGTGCTCACCATTGCCAGTATAAGATGGCAAAACCCTAAATCATACACCACCTATCCATCTACAAAAAGAGTGACTGAATAAACTCTGGCTGTAATAAATAATGCCGCATCGTCAAAACCATTTCAGAATACCTGAGCACTGCTTGAATAAATTACACTAGTACTAACCAAGGGATGCTGTGAAGATGACACATAACTTTAACGACTATAGATATTCACAGTAACCAAGGGGACAGTGAGCTCCCTGAGTTCATCTTGGGGTTCCCATGGGTAGGGACACGGATAAACAAAAAGGGGCCTGTGACACAGATTCCTGCCTGGTCACCACAGCACACTCCAGAGGGGACCTCAACTGGCCCATGATTCTGATTTCAGAGCTTCCCACCTGTCTGACTGCCCTGACCACTTTCAGGGAGACAGATTCTGGCTGTGCCTGAAGAGGCCCAAGTCTGGTCTTCTCCAGCAACTCGGGCCTGCTTCTCCTCCTCCTGGGCCAAATCTGCTTTCTCATCACTTTAGATCCCCCTTCATTTAAGAGTGTCCTCTGTGTGCTGGGAGTGTAATTGTGCCCATTGTGCAAATGAGGTAACTGAGATCCATGGAGGTTAGGAGCTGGGTCTGCAGGCTGATAGCAGGTCAGTGGACAGGTATTTGTGGGTCATTCCTCATCCTCTAACCATATATCCCACCCAGCCTTATGGAGCTTTTCTGCTGCTGCTGCTGCTGCTGCTGCTTCCAGGACTCTGTCTCCCCTACACCAGCATTGTGGGTGTGTCCCAGCTAGGGGTTATAGACCCAGAATTCAGGCTCTGGGAGGGGACTGTGTGGAGGCAGAGATGGCAGATGGTCAGGACCTGAATGGGGACTTAGGGGCCTTTTCCTAAACGCCAGGCTCTGCTGGGGCTGCACCTAACAGGTGTCTCATTATGTTTTATTAATGTCTCATTANTTAAATTGTTTTAAAAAATGAAAATAGAACACTCCACTGCTGAAGTTATGCTGTGTTGAGCATTCAGTTAGAAAAGGGAAAGAAATAAAAGGCACCCAAATTGGTAAGAGAGAAGTAAAACTTTCACTATTTGCAGATGACAGGACCTGAATGGGGACTTAGGGGCCTTTTCCTAAACGCCAGGCTCTGCTGGGGCTGCACCTAACGCAGGTGTCTCATTATGTCTTATTAATGTCTCATTACCGAAAACCTACAAAGCAACCTTTCTATGAGAAAAAAGATGAAAAGTGTGAGAACTTATCCCTAACCACAGAAATTGCTTTGTCTGGAAGAAGAGCAGGAGGTAAAGGAAGTCCATCTGTAAACAATTCTGAACAAAAGTGATGAAGACCAGGGTCCTACAAGAGGAAGAGACAGAACTGGTCCTGGGCTGCCTTCATCTGTCCACATGCAGAGAAGAAGGCTCTGAGGGACACCCATGTCTGGGGCTCATGCACCCAGAGGCCTGTGACTCTCTCAGGTATGACTGTTTATGTTTATGTTTCTCCTCTGCCTTCGTTGAGGCTTTCCTGGTCTTGGAGATGAGCCCTTTCCCTCTGGTAACAGTGGGCATCCTTGTAACATGGAGAGTCTATAGCTGTGCTGTGCCTGTGACACCAAGACCTCACCATGAAACCAAGGCTTTAGTCAGGCTTCCCTGGATGAAAGTCAAAGGCCACTTTCAAGTCTCAGTCTAAGTCTAGCAGAAAGCTCAGATTGGATCTGAACTAATTCTGAACCCCAGACACCCAGAGCAAAAATGGAAAAGTCGCCATATGTGATTGGTGACAACAAGCTAGTTGTGAAAGCTGAAGACAGAGTAGGAGCAACCGTGCAGTGAAGATATGAGCCTAGGAGACTCCTCCAAACACTAAAAATAGAACTATCCGATGACCCATCAATTGCACTCTTACATACTTACCCAAAGGATATAAAAATACAGATGTGGAGGGGTACGTGCACCCTAATGTTTATAGCAGCACTATCAACAACAGAGAAATTGTGGAAGTAGCTCAAATGTCCATTGACTGATGAATGGATAAAGAAAATGTGGTGTATATATACAATGGAATATTTTTCAGCCATAAAAAAGAATGAAATCTTGCCATTGCAATGACATGGAAGGAGCTAGAATGTATTATGCTACATGAAATAAGTCAGTCAGAGAATCAAAAATACCATATGATTGGGGCGCCTGGGTGGCTTAGTCGGTTAAGCGTCCGACTTTCGCTCGGGTCATGATCTCGCGGTTCGTGGGTTCGAGCCCCGCGTCGGGCTCTGTGCTGGCTGCCAGCTCGGAGCCTGGAGCCTGTTTCAGTCTGTGACTCCCTCTCTCTCTGACCCTCCCCTGCTCACGCTGTCTCTCTCTCTCTTTCCTAGA
>NW_024082615.1:1618-37246 GCF_003009895.1 Hyaena hyaena | reverse complement strand
GGGAGTTCTATTGTTAGTTTCCTGAGGAACCTCCACACTGTTTTCCAGAGGGGCTGTACCAGTTTACATTCCCACCAACAGTGTAGGAGGGTGCCCGTTTCTCCACATCCTCGCCAGCATCTAGAGTTCTCTGATTTGCTCATTTTAGCCACTCTACTGGCGTGAGGTGGTATCTCAGTGTGCATACCACTAGACTTTTAATGATGGACAACTAACTGAGGGTTGCTGGAGGGAGGTGGATGGGAGATAGGCTACATGGGTGATGGGTCTTAAGGAGAGCACTTGGTGTGAGGAGCATTGGACGTTGTATGTAAGTTGTTAATCACTGAATTCTACTCTTGAAACTAATATTGCACTGTATATTAACTTGAGAAGTAAAGCTGGTAAAAAAAAAAGGGGGGGGCAGATAAAAGGGGCAGCCAGATGTCCCAGGTCAAATACTCCCCTTGGGGGCTTTTGATTTCTACACTCCTGCTTGCCTCTTGTACCAGTCTGCAGCCAGGAACCAGAAGCTTGACTGTACTAGCCCTGCCCATTCCAGAAGCATATAGGTATCAGTAAAACCAAGGGGTATGCTCAGGCTTTGGAGGTTACCGTGCTGGGCCAGCACCGGTGCAAAATCGACAAGCTTTTCTGATTCGCTGAGTGTGCATCGCTCATCCGTTCCTGGACACAGAGTATTTGCTGTAACAAACTAACTAGAATTTAAATTTAAAAAGTTGAACTTCTTTAATTAAATAAAAGGAGGTGTCTGGCTGGCTCAGTCAGTTAATCATCCAACTTTGGCTCAGTTCATGATTCAAGGTTTGTGGGTTCAGGTCTCTCGATGGGCTCCATGTTGACAACTCGGAGCCTGGAGCCTGCTTCGAATTCTGTGTTTCCCTCTCTCTCTGCCCTTCTCCTGCATTCCTGCTGTCCGTCTCTCTCTCTCTTTCTCAAAAATAAAGAAACATTAAAAAATATTTTAATTTTAAAACGAATAATAAACATTTAAAAAGTTTTTTAAAAAGATAGTGAGCCTAGGAACAGGGATAAGGAGGGAGAAAAAGATCAGGAAGGCCATTTTATATGAGTCAGAGAGAGAGATGGGGGTGGAGAGAGCGAGAGATACAGAGAGAAAGAGACAGAGACAGAAAGGATTAAACCGAAAGCATTGCATTCCAAGGAAATCCTATTGTCACAGAAGAGGAAATAGCTATCAGATTGGAAACACCTTTTTTTACTCCTCTCTTCTTGATGTGAGGGATCAAATCTCATAAGGTTTATTTAACTCCCTATGTCTCGGACAAGATCACAAAATAGATTACAGTCCACATTATCCTTTATATTTATTCTTATTTCTAGGTTGTTAGTAGTAATCATTGTTATTTACTAGAACTAAGTTGTGGTGAATATTTTACATGACGAAAAGTAAAGATAAACATCTAAACCCTAAAATAATTTGTATATAACTTAAAGATGCTCCAGTTTCCACGGAGGACTTAGGAGGATGGTATTCATATCATTCCACAAGAAAATACCTGTGAATGAGGCATGGACTCTGAAGTACCTCAGCTTAGGGCAAAAATAATCATGTGCTTTGTTCACCATTGTGGGGAGGAATGTCTGAATCCCACTGCAGGAAGCTTGTACCACCTGCCAGGCTCTAACTGGACTTCTCTCCTATGCCTGGTTTGAAGTTTGCTCTAGTCATTCCTCAGATTATATATTTCCTGTGCATTTCAATCATTGCTCATATTTTCTCGTCTTCACTGGAGATTGAAAACAACAAAACATTGATGAGAGGAATTAAAAGAGACCTAAAACAATGCAAAGGTATATATACTGTGTTCATGAGTCAGAAGACCCAATCCTTTAAAGAGCTCAAGTCTCACCAAATTGATCTGTAAATTCAGTGAAATCCCTATCAAAACGCCATACATGTTTTATAGAAATTTACATGCTGATTCAAAAATACATATGGCATGCAGAGGACTTAGAATAGTCAAAACAACTTTGAAAAAGTAGGATAATCTTATTTGATTTCAAAACTACAATAATCGAGACATTGCTGTGTTAGCATCGTGCTAGCTGGATACATCAAAGGAACATAATAGTGGCCAATGATCTATGGAAAATTGATTTTTGACAAAGGAAGAAAGGCAATTACGTGAAGAAAGCTGATTTTTGAACAAATGGCTATAGTACAATTGGATATCCATAAACAAGAAAAGCTATGATTTATATCTCACACTATATCTATATCTATCTATCTATCTATCCATCTGTCTATCATCTATCTATCTATCTATCTATCTATCTACCTATCTATCTATTAAGACACATACGGTTACGGATATAGATATAGAAACTCTTTGTAATTTGTGCTACTGGTAATATGACATCAGTGAAACTTCCTATTGTTTAAATCACCCAATTCAATGATTTTATTTTTTTAAAGCAGGTTACTTGATTTTTTTTCCTTTTTGGACAAGATAGGTAGTGTTTTATGCCATGAATAACCCTGGCTTCACAAAATATATTTTCAATGAACTAAAAAATAAAAAGACCAACTCTTTTATGAAGTGGCATATTTTCTTGTGGCACATTGCTTTGGCAATGGTAATTAGTAGTTAAATCCCCTATTGTGCCCCTCATCACTTGATTTTCCATCCCTTATGGCCCCACCCACAGTCTTTCCATATGGAATTATCCACACATTGACATTTTGAATATAGGTGTAAAATATGTAAATACATTAATAATATTCAACAAATAACAGTGAAACCAGGCAGAGGAAAGGTTGTAATTGTTTCCCTACCTCTTTGTGATATATCTCACAAATTCTATTTTGTCCAAATTAAGACATCATAGCTAAAAATTCTGAATTCCCCTTCAAGGACCATTTATTAAGTCCAACCACTTCCTTATCTGGCTCTAACACTCCTGAATTACAACACTTACTGTCAGATGCCAAATATCCAGAGACATCCCCTACTTCCTTGAGCTCACAGAATTACTTGAAACACCCAACGCCAAGAAACCCATGAAACTTAGCTAACTCCACTCTGTTTGCCATATATAAGCTCCTTTCTACAGTTCCAGGTCACTGTTACCGTTTTCCTGGGTGCAATGCCCTGTGTGGCCCTGTGTGGCCTTTTCTATTTTGGAGCCTTAAGTAATCAAGAGTTCTGTCTTTCATCTATCTAGGTATTATTGTCCTGTGCCCTACCATCATCGGAGCCTAACAAATACTGAAACATGCTGGAATATTTTTAGTATTATAGCAATAATTGAAAATAAAATCTGTAGAAAAGAAAACAAGAATTAAACTTGATTTTAAAGTTTAAAATGAAACAGACATCTTTAAAATTGATCCCTAGTTATAGACAAATTCTCCATAATCTGATCCCTGGCATAACTCCACTAAGTCAAATGGTGGAGTTAAAAAAAAAAAAAAAAAAAAAAACTCTTGACAATTTATTCTGCTATTTCAAGTGGCTCTCCACGGAAAAGGTTGTAGAAGCTGACAAGGCTGCCACAGCATGGATTTTTCCACTTTTACTCTGTGGGAGCTAATGAGCCCTAACAGTCAAGGGGTGCTTGGACACATCAGCCTCCTGGGCTTTGGCTTCCCAACAACTGTGATCCACCATACCCTTCTCCCAGATGATAACACATTCTTCAGTCCTTCTTCCTCCAGGAAACATGGGCTTCAGGTATAGGCACACACACTATGGCTTCCTCATTACCACCCTCTTAGAAGACTCCAACAGAGCTCTAGGCTTCACAGTCCTCACCAGCTTCTCAATTCTTCTACAAAGGAAAGTCAGTTTGGGAGTAGACAAATAAGGGGCTCCTTTCTTAGCGAGAAAGTGCCCTTATTTTGACCTTCGGTGAGGAAAAGGATGGGGAAGCGAAGGTGGTCTTTCCCTCCAAACTTGTGGTGTTACAGCAAATACCCAGTGCCCAGGAAGAGACAAGCCACACGCACTTAGAGAATCAGAAAAGACTGTTTATTGCGCACCGGTGCTGGCCCTGCGTAGTCACTTCCAGAGGCTGAGGCGTGCATCTTGGCATCGGCCTCCTTTTAAGGCTGGGATGGTAGGGGGTTGAGAGATTAAAGAAAAAGAGGAGGGGTCCCTCATCAGAGGAGCTACAGGGGTAGTTGGTGAGGCAGAAGGCAAGCAAGATTACAGAAGCCAAAAGTATGCAAGGGGAGTATCCAGCCTCAGGCATGTGGCTGGCCCCTTTTATCTTGATTTTCCTAGCTTTTCTTCTCCATGGGGGACCTAGACTTAGGTTTTATGCTCTTGTCTTCCCTCACCTGAGGGCCCCTGGTCCAGGCTGACTCATCACACTCTTCCTCTGTGTCTCCATGGGCAAAGCCTTCCAGCTCTAGGCCACCATGGAGGCTCCCTGACAGAAGACTCCAATATTCTGCTGTTGTTCTTTAAGCTCTCCCTTGGCATACAGCTAAGCCCTTATCTGCAAAGTGTCACCAATGACACCTTCAAATACATTCTCCTCATCATTTCACTTGGAAGGCAATGCAGCCACAGTTGCTTCTCAGAGTTTCTCTAAGTCCCTTCTCCCTTTGCAATAGTATTAGAGAACTGTGCACCCTGTGATGGCATATTCAACAACAGAACTGAACAGATCTAAAAAGGGGGAAGCCAAGATCTTTTGCTTGGTGTAAACACTGGACAACCAACAGCAGCAGCACATCATACATTATATGGGAGTGGGTGGGGTGGAAGAAAAAATAGTCCAAAGAATCAGTAAGAAGTAATTCAGGTGAGCATTAATATAGGTTGAACAATGGAACCTAAACAAAACAAAAATAGGTTTATAACTAGATGCCATGCAACATGGAGAAAATCTTTGGTTGCTAATAAGATGCTCTCACTGGAACTTTGGTGAATTATTCCAATATTATATAAAGCCAGCTACATTTTTTCCTAAAAGTTTTGTTAATGTTTATTTCTGAGAGAGAGAGAGACAGAGAGAGAGAGAGAAACAGAGAGAGAGAGACAGCATGAGCAGGGGAGGGTTAGAGAGAGAGGGAGACACAGAATCAAAAACAGGCTCCAGGCTCTGAGCTGGCTGTCAGCATAGAGCCCGATGCGGGGCTCAAACCCATGAACCGTGAGATCCTGACCTGAGCTGAAGTCAGACACTTCACCGACTGAGCCAAGCAGGTACCGCATAGCCAGCTACTTTTAGATAAAAAGGTGTATCATAAACCCAGATCATCAATTCCATGTGGTATATAAAACAATTTTCTTGCTTGGAACTAATATCAGGAAAGAGACTGATACTATTACATTGTATAAAACATTCAGTGAGATCACAGATGATGGTGTGTTGAGGAGTATCATAGGCAGTGAACGAAAAACCAAGTAGAGAATAAGTATTTGTACCTGCAAGATCTAGTCCAAACTCTATGATGATGTAAGGAGTCCAGTATAATCAGCTGGCTGACCTACTCTATTGAATTTAGAAGTTCTTTTAAAGACATTCATATTGATACCATTCTCCTGATCTACATTTATGTTTTCCCTTCTTGGTAGACTCTTCAGAATCCTTTCCCAAGTATATTATCCAAATGATGAGTATTCACAAATAAGTGAATACCTCTAGTTCTTTTTTTATATAACACTCCACTTCCTCCGAGTGGGATCCACTACAGTTGTATGTCTGGAAATAATGGGAAATGTCAGGACATGGGGAGCACTAAGATTTCCTTGCAAGGTGATGCATCATCATCCTCAAGCAAGGCAACAATAACCTCATCACACAAGGGAAGAGGGGCTGCTCAGTCTGCCAAGGAAGGTTCATTTGGGTTTGGGGTTGGAAGGGCTTTATTCATCTAAGGCCTCCAGTAATACAACCTTGATAATTACGTGAGACACTGACTCACAAACTTGGTTTAAATAAGAACTTCAACAAAGCCATAGGTTATTTTTGTTTTGTTTTGTTTTATCTCCAAGCAGGGAAATGTGAGAGCCGATGTTCCTCTTTAAGATTGAAGGAGAGGGGCGCCTGGGTGGCTCAGTCGCTTGGGCATCCGACTTCAGCTCAGCTCATGATCTCGCAGTGTGTGGGTTTGAGCCCCATGTCAGGTTCTGTTGCCCGAGGCCTGCTCAGGCCGGGGTCCAGGGGTCCCTGAGGGATGGACGGTGTCGGCGAGAGAGAGAGTGAGAGAGCCCCGAGATTCTTTCTGATCACAAGGCAGGCATCTCTGTCCTTTCGGTTTTGGTGTCTTTATTTATAGGATAAATGATAACATGACGTCAGAAAAAGGAATTTTTACAATGGAAAACTCTTTGTGATAAGATGCTTTGGAAAGTGTACAGAAGCAGGTTTTACAGAAATATTCTTGCAGAACTATGCCTATTATAGTGAGGTTAAGTAAATCTTGTAACTAAAGAATTAACAGAGTATTCTTAGTAAAAGACAGGATACATATTTGTCCTAAGTTAATAACGCTAAGGCTAGGTCATAGGTTAAGTGTATAGATGGGCTAAGAGTCATTCTGTCTGGCTCACAAGAGGACGAATGTGTTTAAACTGGTGAATAAGTTGTTTGTGGAAACGTTTTTGACTTGATGCTGAATGTGTA
Source organism: Hyaena hyaena (assembly GCF_003009895.1). Taxonomy (NCBI): domain Eukaryota; kingdom Metazoa; phylum Chordata; class Mammalia; order Carnivora; family Hyaenidae; genus Hyaena; species Hyaena hyaena. The sequence goes on along the minus strand of NW_024082615.1, from coordinate 30,643 downwards.
AACACCATGGAGCCCCTAAATGTGTCGGCCTTTGTTTTCTACTTTTATCTCTCGTCATGCCAGCCAGCCCTGTAAGGGAGGGTGTTTGCAGAAAGTAGGCCTTGGGGAAGAGACTGCCATCCATCACCAGTTAGAAGAAGGTGTAAGTATTAACATAAGTTCTGCCCTTATCTGTTCCTTAGCTCTAAAATTAGGCTCTTTGTCTCGTGGCCAGGCTCAATTGTAACTCTTGTGTTCTTAACCCCCCTTATTATCTAAGTCTTGGATCCTCAAGGCCCATCGGAAGAGCCTTTTGACAATCATCCACAGAGCTTTCATCTAAAATCTCTTTTGTAAAGGCAGGAATATGCTTTTCCTTATGACGTATCTGTGTTCGGAATATTGGTCTGATATGGAATATTCTGAGGCCTGGTCCATACCAGCAGGCTTGTTTCCAACCCGAGCCAGTAGTAGCAGAAAGAGATACCAGGTTTCGTTTCGCATGGCAGGAGCTGTGCAAACACTGCCATTTCCTTGCTGTGACTGCCATCCAGAGAGGCCGGTGCGGCTCCCAGCATTCTGTGTTGACAGCTCAGAGCTTGGAGCCTGCCTCAGATTCTGGGTCTCCCTTTCTCTCTCTCTGCCCCTCCCCCACTCACACTCTGTCTCTCTCTCTCTCTCAAAAAATAAATAAACATTAAAAAAGCTTAAGATTGAAGGAGAAAAGTCACCAAGTGTGCACCTTAAAGAAAGGAGCTCTTTATTTAAAGGGTACTAAGAGGGCAAGAAATTATTATGGACAGCCAATCAGAATTGCAGAAATTTTTTGAATAAAAGGTAAATTTCTCACGTCCTGACAACCATCTCTGAAGTCCAGGTATCTTTCAGAATCCTTCATTTAACATTGCCAGTACAGGGGTGCCTGGGAGACTGAGTCAGTCAGGTAAGCCTCTGACTTTGTCTCAGGTCATGATTTCGAGTTTCCAGAGTTCAAGCCCCACATTGGGCTCTGTGTTGATAGGTCAGAGCCTGGAGCCTGATTTGCATTCTGTGTCTTCCTCTCTCTGACCCTTCCCCCCTTTCAAAAATAAACATTTAACATTTTTAATTGCCAGTACATGGACAATTTATGAATCAGACTAGTTTCTGTTTTTCTGCAGCTTTTTTCTACTTCTCAGCATAATGAGATTTCTTCTACTGAGAGTTAGGAAGTTTTCAAAGCCAAGTATTGGGACAGAATTGGTTATCAACACAAAAAACAAAGCCAATCATGAGAAGCTTTAAAGTTATGTGATGTGATGTGTCACATTGATTGATTTGCAAATATCGAACCAGCCCTGTCACCCAGGAATGAGTCCCACTTGATCATGGTGGATAATTCTTTTTATGTGCTGCTGGATTCGATTTCCAAGTATCTTGTTGAGGATTTTTGCATCCGTATTCATCAAGGATATTGGCCTGTAGTTCTCTTTTTTAGCTGGATCCCTGTCTGGCTTGGGAATCAGAGGGATGCTGGCTTCATAAAATGAGTCTGGAAGTTTTGCTTTGATTTCTATTTTTTTGGAATAGCTTGAGAAGAATGGGTATTAATTCTGTTTTAAATGTCTGGTAGAATTCCCCAGGGCAGACACCAGGTCCAGGGCTCTTATTTGTTGGGAGATTTTTGATAACTGGTTCGATTTCTTCATTAGTCATGGGTCTGTTCAGATTTTCTATCTCTTCCCGTGTGAATTTTGGTAGTGAGTGTGTGATTAGGAATTTGTCCATTTCTTCTAAGTTGTCCAATTTGTTGGCATATAATTGTTCATAGTATTCCCTGATAATTGCTTGTATTTCTGAGGGGTTGGCTGTAATCAGTCCACTTTCATTGATGATTTTGTGTAATCATTTGTGTTCTCTCTTTTCCTTTTGAGAAGCTTGGCTAGAGGTTTGTCAATTTTGTTTATTTTTTCAAAAAGCCAACCCTTGGATTCTTTGATCTGTTCAATTGTTTCTTTGGTTTCTATGTTGTTTATTTCTGCTATGTTTTTTACTGTTTCTCTTCTTCTAACGGGTTTGGGGTGCTCTTGTTGCTCTGCCTTAGTTCCTTTTGGTGAGCTGCTGGATTTTGCACCTGCACTTTGTCTAATTTCTTTTTTTTTTCCTTAATGTTTTTTTTAAAATTTATTTCTAGGAGAGAGAGCGACAGCGTGAACAGGGGAGGGTTAGAGAGAGAGGGGGTGACAGACTCTGAAACAGGCTCCAGGCTCTGAGCTGGCAGTCAGCAAAGAGCCCGACGCGGGGCTCGAACCCAGGAACCGCGAGATCATGACCTAAGCGATAGTCGGACGTTTAACCGACTAAGCCACCCAGGCGCCCCTAATTTCTTGAAATAGACCTGGAGTGCAATGTATTTTCGTCTTGGAACTGCCTTTGCTGCATTCACATGGAGTTTGGACAGTTGTGTTTTAATTTATATTTGTTTCCATATATTTATTCATTTCTTCTCTAATTGCGTGATTGGCCCATTCGTTCTTCAGCAGGCTGTTCTTTAACCTCCATGTTTTTGGAAGTTTTCCAGACTTCCTCCTGTGATTGATTTCAAATTTCATAGCATTGTGACCTGAAAGTGTGCATGGTATGATCTCAGTTCTTTTATATTTATGGAGGGATGCTTTATGTCCCAGTATGTGATCTATCTTGGAGAATGTGCCATGCACACTTGAGTAGAAAGAGAATTTCATGGCCTCAGGATGTAGAGTTCTAAATATATGTGTCAAATCCATCTGGTCCAATGTGTAATTCAAGACCTTTGTTTCTTTAGTGATTTTTCTGTCAGGTTGATCTATCCATTGCTGTAAGTGGAGTATGAAAGCTCCGGCTCTTAGCACATTCTTATCTATAAGATTGTTTCTGTTTATGATAATTGTTTTAAATATTTAGGTGCTCCCATATTCGGCACATAGACATTTATCATTGTTAGCTCTTCCTGATGGATAGACCCTGTAATTATTATATAACGCCCTTCTTCATCCCTTGTTATTGTCTTTATTGTAAATCAAGTTTGTCTGATATATATACTCCAGTTTTCTTTTGACTTCCAGTGGCATGTGATATATTTCTCCATCCCCTCACTTTTAATCTGAAGCTATCTTCCAGTCTAAAATGAGTTTCTTGTAGACAGCACATAGATAGATTTTGTTTATTTATCCATTCTGCCACCCTATGTCTTTTGATTGGAGCATTCAGCCCATTTATATTCAGTGTTATTATTTTTGAAATATGTGGGTTTAGAGTCATTGTGTCCTTTGTGGGATTCATGCTTGTGGTGGCATCTCTGGTATCTTGTGTTCCTTGCAAGAGAGTCAACCTCAGGATTTCTTGTAGGGCTGGTTTAGTGGTGACGAATTCTTTCAATTTTTATTTATTTGGAAAGACTTTTATCTCTCCTTCTATTCTGAATGACACGCTTGCTGCATAGAGGCTTCTTGGCTGCATATTTTTTCTGTTCATCACATTGAAGATTTTCTGCCATTTCTTTCTGGCCTGCCAAGTTTCAGTAGATAGGTCTGTCAGCACTCGGATAGGTTTCCCTTTGTATGTTAGGGCCCTTTTATCCCTAGCTGCTTTCAAAAGTCTCTCTTTGTCCTTATGTTTTTGCCGGTTTCACTACGATATGTCGTACAGAAGATCGATTCAAGTTACGTCTGAGGGGAGTTCTCTGTGCCTCTTGAATTTCTATGTCTACTTCCCTCCCCACGTTGGGGAAGTTCTCTGGTATAATTTGTTCCAGGACTCCTGCAGCCCCTTTCCCTCTCTCTTCCTCTTCTGGGATTCCTATGATATGGATATTCTTCCGTTTGTTTGTATCGCTGAGCTCTCGAACTCTTCTTTCATGTTCCTGGACCAGTTTATCTCTCTTTTTCTCAGTTTCTTCTTTTTCTATAATAGTGTCTTCTAAATCACTTATTCTCCTTTCTACCTCCTCAATCCATGCATTGGACACCTCCAGTTTATTATGTATCTCATTTATCGCATTTGTAAATTCATCATAACATTTTTTAAGCTCCAGAGTGTTTTTAGCCATAGTTTCGCTAATGTCCTCCATGCTTTTTTCAAGCCTGGCGATTAATTTTATGATTATTGTTCTAAATTCTTGTTCAGTTATGTTGCTTATATCTGTTTTGAGCAGTTCTTTAGGTGTCATTTCTTCCTGGAATTTCTTTGGAGGAGAGTTCTTCTCTTTCATCATTTTGGTTAGCTTTCTATCTCTTGTTAATTTTAACAGCTTGTTGTACACTCTGCCCCTGCGAGTCCTGCTGTATTAGAGAGGGCTCCTTGAGTGTTCAGGGCCTGTCTATTGAGGAAGTGCTCTTTGGATGTTGTCTCTCGTTTTTCGTGTTGATTGGATGGTGTCTCTTGGTTTCTCTTGTTTAGCGTTTGGTGATTTTGTTTCCCTGCTGGTAGTGGTTGTTGTGCCCGAGTCACGAGTCCCCCTAGACCACCAAGGAGCCAACACCGATGCAAGTACAAAAGGGTCTTTATTACAAGCTCAAGCCGGGGCTCACCCGTCTACTGGTGTAGTGTCAGCTGGGTGAAGCCCCAAACAATAGTGAGCAGGGTTTTTATGGGTTAAGGGATGGGGGTGGTACAGTGCACACGTTGTACGTATAACATCATCACACAAGCACTAATTACAATTCTACAGCTGCCATGGTAACAGCTTTGATCATTCAGTTTCTGTGAGGTGTTCATTACTTTTGGTGGGACCCAATCATGACTTATGAGACTCCTTTGAAAATGACCAATTATGAGGTGAGTTCAAAGGTCCCATGTGGGGTTCAGGCAAACGGTTAGAAATTGGCTAGTTTGTATAAAATAACTGTCTGAAGTTCCCAGCCTTGACTCAGACCACAGGAATGCTGTTTGATTAGCTGATCTGAGGGCGGTCCCAGGATGGCTTCAGCCTTGAGATTCTTTTCCTGGAACCGGGGCTACGTGCAGACCAAGGTTGCTCTTTTTTCTTTNCAGCTGAGTTCAATGTCATGTTTCTGGCTCCAGGGTTTCTTCCTGGTTGTTCTACCACAGTCTTATCTCATGAGAACACCAACATTGCTAAAGTACTTTTAGGATTTCAGCACTAGATATTCATTTAAAGAATATAAAAGCATGTGTTAGATTGTATGTTTCTTTATTTCTATTCACAAACGATATAGTTCCTTAAAATGTGACAGTTTACATTGAATCACAAATTGCATTCTTTTTTTTTAATGTTTCTTATTTATTTCTAGGAGAGAGAGAGAGACAGCGTGAGCAGGGGAGGGTCAGAGAGAAAGGGAGTCACAGACTGAAACAGGCTCCAGGCTCTGAGCTGGCAGTCAGCACAGAGCCCGACGCGGGCCTCGAACCCACGAACCGCGAGATCATGACCTAAGCGAAAGTCGGACTCCCAACCGACTAAGCCACCCAGGGGCCCCTACCAAGGTTCCTCTTAATGGAGGCCTTAACTTCAGGCTCCTCAGGGTATTTGGGACTCTCCACCGGGTGTAGTTTGGCTTGTTTCTTGAGGCAGCCCTGGAAAAAGAAAACAGACAACCACAGAGGGAATAGGGAGAGATACACAAACGCACAGACAACACCAATAAACACGCAATCTCAGGCTCAGGTATCAACAACAACAACAACAACAACAACAACAACAAAACAGCTATCTGGACAGGATGGGCGTGTTTTGGTGTAGGCCGGTCTTGTCTCCAGCGTGTCTGCTGCCTGCTCCTGGAGGCGCCGCCTTGGTGGTGGTGGGGAGGAGAATGCTGTCGCCCCAGTCCCTTCTCAACCAAGCATTGCACATCACTTCACGGGTCCGATCTCCCTGTGCTGAGGTTGTAGCCAAGGTAGGCTAAGTTCTATGCCCCACGCCCCGCCTCGTTTCCAGGTCTCAGTCCATGGGCTTTGTTTTACTGCTCTAAAGGGTCCCTGTTGCCGGGGGTTGAGTGGGGGGTGGGGGAAGTGTTGCAGCCTCAGATCAGCCGGGGTCAAGCAGCTACATAAACCGAGTGCGTTCGGGGAACATAGCAACTTCAGGTCCCCAGAGTCAGTGGCGATGCAGCACGCTGCAACCGCTGCTTTACTGGGCCACTGCCACCGCACGTGCCCTTAAACATGTATGTCTTAAGAAATGGCCACTAGGCAATGAGAAAGAATGGAATCTGGCCATGTGTAGCCACATGGATGGACCTTGAGGATGTTATGCTGAGTGGAATAAGTCCGGCAGAGAGGGATAAATACCATATGTTGGCATGTATAGGAGGATTAGGAGGAACTTATCTGAGGACCGTGGGGGAGATGAAGGGGGGAAACAGTGGGGGTGGGAGAGACAGGCAAACCATGAGAGACTCTTGAATGCTGAGAACAAACTGAGGGCTGATGGCTGTGGGGGGGAGGAGGGAAATGGGCATAGAGGAGGGCACTTGTGGGGATGAGCATTGGGTGTTATGTGGAAACCAACTTGACAATAAACTGTTTGTAAAAAAAAAAAAAAATGGCCACTCGGCATTTGTGAAATATCTTCTATTGAAGTATTGACCTTCAAACTTTTCTATTGTAATGCATGAAAAATATGCATTTTTAAATGTAATTCAACAGACACTAAACTATGTGTGTGCGGTACCTGGGTGGCTAAGTCAGTCAAGCATCCAACTTTCAGGTAGGTCAAAATCTCGCCATCCCTGAGTACAAGCCCGGCATCAGGCTCTGGGCTAGCAGCTATGTGCTGATTGCACTCTCTTCCTCTCTTTCTGAAAAATAAATCAAAGTTCTAAATAAATAAATAAATAAATAAATGTGTGTGAACTCTGGAAATATTCTATATGCAGAACAGTGGTATTTTCTATTTTATTTTATCGCGTTCTTTTAAAAGGCTGCTTGTGGCCCACAACATTAACCCCATGACCCACTATGGATTACAAACCACCATGTGGAAAACATTAGTCCCAATGGCCACTACATGCCGTTATAGAAGTACATGCACATACCTGTGAGAATCTCCATTTTGTCCTCATCTGGGAATTCACTGTTTTCAGACACAAAAGCCATCTTTGTTATGAGCCACAGGGGTACAATGATGTGAAGTTGCTGATGAAATATAAGCTCCACTTGCAAAGTTTCACGTTAAAATTCAGAAATGAAGTTTAAGGAGTGTACTTCTCATGAGGAGCACTGAGTGATGTATGAAATTGTTGAATCACCATATTGTACTCCTGAAGCTAATATAACGCTGTATATCAACTAATTGGAATTAAAATAAAAACTTTGGGGAAAAAATTCAAATAATAGTGTTTGTTTTGCACATTGCAACTGTTATTTGGTATAGATGAGAACTCACAACAAAAGAGTACATGTGATTTGTCGTCCGGTTGGTATCCTGTGCAGAGCCGTGCTTGGGCTGGGGTGCAGCAGATTGCCATATATTGTGGGGTTTAGCTAAGGGACCCCATTTCCCTACTGTGCTTCCATTTTATGAGAAAGTGTGAGGTTTGCATTACACATGATGGGAAATAAATACTTTGACCCTAAGCACCAAGCAGGGTAAGCTTAGATGTCCGCACTTTGAGGGCCTCTGGGAAACCCCACTCCAGAGTCTGTGAACATTGTTTCTTCACTCCTGTAGGGATTTAAGCTTGTTCTTAGATTCTCTTTGTTAGATGAAAGGAAACCTCTGGTCTTGTGGGAAGTTGCAGCCCTTCTGTAGCAAGAGGGGCTGCGATCAGTCCCTGCTGTAGCTCCTTGTTCAGCAGCCACAGACAGTTCCTGAGTCACCTAAGAGGCCGTTTTTCTTCCCTCTACAAAGTCTTTTATACTTCCTGCTGTGTCCAGTATTTCACAAAAGCCACCTCACAACTTGCCTCCATCCAAGTTCAAATATGGGCCTATAAATTCATTCAGTTGGCCATGGCATCAATTCCACAGGAGCAATACAGGAAATGAAATATTGGCATCAGGTTGGAGTTACACCTTGAAGTTGGAGGGCAGCAATTTAGAAATCAACAAAGTCCAGGTTCTCATGACCCATAGCCACCCAGTCTTTGTTATGACATGAATTTTGCTAGTTAGGTGTTAGGATGAGACATCACTATCTCTCAATTTTTTGAATCACTTGCTGAGTGCACTGTGCTAGGAATATGGATTAGGAGAGTGAGAAAGTAACAGTTAGTAATGATGGTGTCTTCTGAGAAAAAAAATACACATATATATGCATATATATATATAGAATGTGGACGATGATTGCTCTCATTTTAAAAAGAACCATAACCATTTTCAAACAGTTCCACACCCACACACACATCTTTCCCAATTCAAGGTATTTCTTCAAATTAAGCCCAATTGGATAGAATATATGAGTCATCTTAAAAATATATTCTAATTTAGTGACAAAAAGCTATTTGCTGGCCAGTGTCCTTTTCCTCTCCTTCCTTTCCTTCCTTCCTTAAACATTCACCTGATAAGTTATATAGAAGCAATTAAGAAAGGAAATCATGCACACAACTTACTATCTACATTAACGAGAGTTTATGATTGTATGGGTTTCAACATACATAGGCTTTTGCTATCAAAAGCCTCTCTTAAAGTTCCTGGGTGGCTCAGTCAGTTAAGCGTCCGACTTTGGTTCAGGTCAGATCTCACAGTTCGTGCGTTCGAGCCCCACTTTGGGTTCTGTGCTGACAGCTCAGAGCCTGGAGCCTGTTTCCGATTCTGTACCTCTTTCTCTCTCTGCCCCTCCCCCACTCGTGCTCTGTCTCTCTCTGTCTCGAAAATAAATAAAAACAAACAAACAAACAAAAAAGCATCTCTACCCTAGGCAGACAAAAGTTGGAAATCTCTTTATTGTCCATTCCAGGAACTAACTGAAAGATCCATCAACTCTTCCATAAAAAGTGCCAAATGACATTTTTCAACCGTAAGGAACTTGAAACTTTTGGCTTCATATTCTTGCCTTGCTGTGTCCACCAAACCTAAACCATTTCATCACTGTTTCCCCTCCATCTTAATCACAAGCAACGTGATTGAACCCAACGTCAAAAGAAATATTCCACACTGACTTCAAAATCTGAATAAATCCCTCTCCTGTCCTGCCACGTCCAAGACTCTCTAAGACCCTGTCCAGGTAGTGCTTTCCCTGACAGTGTTGTTCGATAAAGTCAGCTTTACTTATCAAGTTGTTTGACTGATAGTTGCAAAGCACAGTACCTGAAGAGCAAGGTCACCATTACTGAACATCATGTAACAGTGGATCAAGCTCAAATCCCAGGACGCATAAGGATAGAAACTTCTGAAACATGCACTGACGGAAGGACCACAGATACGTGGAGAAATATGTTACCTAACTTCAGATTTAAACGCGCAGCAACACAAGCAAAAAAGTAAAGAAAACCGTCGTTAATGTGCTTATTATACAGAGGAGAGCAAATTCACTCAAGTACGACAGAAAATCCAGAAGCATGGAAGGGAATGATTGCTCAAAGCGTGTATAAAAAAATAGTGTTCAAGTACTTAGTATCTATTATTGTTCTTTTCGAGACACATTCAGCACTAACAGTGACTACAAACTGTCCCCAAAGTATCTGGATGCAAAAGAGAGCTCGGGTGGGAGGAAAGAGATCACTCTTGTAGCACCATTTCAGCTACTCTGTGGACCCTGCCTTCCCACGCCTTGGCATCAGACATGGGAAAAAGTCCACGAACATTGCAAACACCCACATCAGAACGCATACACTTTGTACCGTGGCCTTTGCTGCGCAAGCCTATTGTTAGCAAAGACTGTTGCTGAGCATGCGCCCTGCTGTCCCCGCATCCTGTGAGCAGAGCTGAGGAAGAAGGCGTAGTGTTGCTGGTGTCCCGATCATTCTCGCTGCCTGAGCACAACTGGTAGGTCCAGAAATCCATCCTTCCGGGCCTGGAAGTGTGAGTGACTCTGAGGATCGTGGCAGTGGGGCTCGGGGGTTCGGAGCCGTAGGTGTGTGGCCTCCGCGGTGGAAGGTGCTAGGAGATAGCGTTCTTCCCCCAGGCGTCGTGGCCGCCGTGGCCCTGGTCCTCGAGGTAGGACGGGGACGAGTGGGGATGGCGGGGGAGGAGGACGAAGGTGATGCAGACAGGGAGGGTGCTGGGGGCGTCCTTCGAGGTATGTGAGTCCTGGAGACACCCGGACGTGCCGGCAGAGCACTGAAGCCAGAGTCCTCAGGGGGACCCTGGGTGCGAGGCGGGCCAGGCAGTAGAGAACAGGTGTGGAAGGGGCGCCTGGGTGGGCCAGTTGGAAAGGGCCGACGCGCGGTCTCAGCGCAGGTCTGATCTCGGGGTGGTGAGTTCAAGCCCCGCCTGGCCTCCGGGATGGGCGTGACATATACTATAAAAGGGGGGTGGGCAGGAAACGGGGACCTCAGCGGGGTGGGAACTGTGCCCCCGAGATTTGTATCGCACTGTCGTGGTGTCACGGGAGGAGCTGCCCGGGGGTCAGTTACGAAACTAGTCACGTGAGCCCTAGGTTTGGGAAGACAGCCACCGGCAGTACGCAAATATGAAGACCTTCTCTGTGACCCAACCAAACCTTTCTTAAGGGGGTAAAAAGGGCCCAGCAAATGGGAATGTGCAGAGCAATAGTGGGTCGAAATTTCCAGCACTGTTTTCTCACAGCCTCTATGACGGGGAATCTAGCTGTGGAAGAAAGCCTCATGTTTGATCCTTCCTTAGGGTGATTTGATTGCCAGTTTGGCTGATGTAAATGATCTTTTACATTGATTTGGGCATTTATTTGGTGCAACCACAGCATGTACAGTACCCTTAATGCAAGGTAGATTTTGAAAGTATATTCAAAGTAAAAACAAATGAAAACGTTTCGCCTTGGAAGTGGTATACCTAGCGTTGAGAGTACATTTTCCAAATACTGATACCCTACTTTCAGGGTGAAATATGAGTGGGCGAGTGAGAGCAAGATCTAAATCTGAAGAAACAAAGGGTAATCGAGAGGCTAACCAGCCGGCTGCACCTGTGGCTGTGAGTACTTCGGTATTTGATGTTTTCTATACCATCAGTTTATTTGTCTGAAATTGTTGAACTACAAACATACAGATACAGAGATAAATGTTTCTCTGCTGATAAGGAGCAGGAAACGTTGAACCTGAAGGAGTCCATCCTTGTGTTGCCTGAGGAAATGTACCCTAGGACTCCTTTGTTATGCTTATTAACAACAGGTTGTACATATCCGTCCCAGCACAGTATAAATAGCCTCCCAAGTGCTTTGGTTGCCTCTTCTGCTGTACACAGGCTGCGAGAAGAGTAACTTTTTTTAAAATTTAAATTTTACTTAGCTTACAGTTCAATATTGGTTTCAAGAGTAGACTCTATTGATTTATGACTCTCATACAACACCCAGTGCTCATCAGCAGTGCCCTCTTTATTGTCCATCACCCATTATTTATATGATCCTCCACCCACCTACCTCCATCAGCCCTCATTTTGTTCTCTACAGTTAAGAGTCTCTTGTGAGTTGTTTCTCTCTCTCCTCTTATTTGTCCTTCTCTCCTCCTGTGTTCCTCTGTTTTATTCTTAAGTTGCACAGATGAGGGAAATCATATGGTGATTGTTCTTCTCTCTCTGACTTCTTTCTCTCAGCAGAGTACATTCTAAGCCCTGTCCACATCGTTGCAAAGGGCAAGATTTTATTCATTTTCATGACTGACTAATATTCCATTATATGTAGACACAGCCATATTCATTTTAGGAAATACATATATAGAATCATGTTTATAAGTGCTTTTATACTCATTTATTATTTGATGCAAAGTGTGTACTGTATGTTTATATTATTGGTAGGTATTAACAATGCAACTTTTATTTGGTAACACACACACACATACATTCTAGGTCCAGCAGCTGAGTGATGAGCAACCTCAACAAAAGGAGGCACCCCCTGAGAGTCAGGATATTATTCTTGATACAGAGAAAGCAGTTGCAGAAGCACCTATGGATCAGTGTGAAGGTACAGGTGGAAAGAATGCTTATTGGGGGCACAGGGTATATTTTTGCATCATGCATTATGACATAACAGGACGAAACAAAACATTAGAAGAGAATCTCAGTCATTTCCTGAAAACTCTTTGAAAATGTGAATAGAGTATAGTTTGCAGCTCTGTTCACTCTAGTGAATTTCCCCTCGTTCTTCCAATGCAGTCCTTCCTAAATCAGAGGAAACTGTTGACTACTAAAGTATACATTTCTTCACGAGTTTAGTGTGTTCTTCTCAGGACATTTTTGTGTGGCCTTTTTCTTCAGTGCATCAAAAGTGTAAGCAGTTTTTAATAGTATGTGCAGACGGCCAAGTCAGCATATCTTATCACATCTGGAATAAAGATGATTTGCATAGGGATGGTGGCCTCGTTTTTTAAAAAAGGAAACTGAGGTTCAAGGATTGTGGCTTGCTAAAGACAGCTTGTCACATTGAGACATAATTAAATTTCATTTCACCTTTTGTTTTTTATTACTTCCTTCATCTGTGTTTTTATACCAAAATGTGAATGGTTTGTACAAAATGCGTAATACTAAAATGTGTACTGTAAAATTAGCAAAGTACAGCCATAGGATAATTGAAATTCAGTGCAGCAGGAGATAGACTCCAGAAAAAGGCTCAAGGAATGATAGCCACTGTTTCCTTTGCTTAATCATTTGATATGGTATATTTGGGAAAAGCTGGATAATTCAGGTAACTGGCATATAGGGAAACTATAGTAGTGTGGTTTTTAAGCGGCTTTACGGGGTGTTTAAATACTTTTCTGATTAGGAAAATCAAAAGAATCTTGAAATGATCATGAAATGGGAATTAACAGCTTCCAGTGCAGTATTTTCCTTAAATACTTGTAGTGAACTCTTGGCGTCATTCAGGCCATGGATTATTTTAGGGATTTGCTGGGAAGAGGTTTCTACAGTAGGATTGATGACAAAGTCTTTTGCTTTCTGTCCACCCTGCTCCCTTTATTCTCCCTGTTAAGATTGAAGTTTGCCTATTTTTCACTCATGTTTTGCTGTTATTTTTGATATTTTGTCATTTACATGACTCATTTATCCTAAGTTATAGAGACAGACTTGGCAATTAAATCTAACTGGTTAATTTTCACAAAAGAACTTTCAGGTTGCCACAATAGGGAATGGATCTCACTAGTATAGGATTTGTCCTAGGCCCACAAATGCACTCAGTTTATGTTTCAAGAAATTAAATTTTAATTTTTTTTAAAATTGTATCCAACGTGCAGGCCCTCGGTGGCTCAGGCACTTAAGTGTCTGACTCTGGATTTGGGCTCAGGTCTGGATTTTGGCTCACAGCTTGTGATTGAGCTACGTGTAGGACTCTGCATTGGCAATGCAGACGTGTTTGTGATTCTCTCTCTCTCTCTCTGTCTTTATCTCTCACTCTCCCTCTCTCTCCCCCTCCCCCTAGCTCTCCCCTCCATCCTTCTTCCCAGCTCCTCCCCTGTTGGCTCACTCTTTCTCTCTCTCTCAAAATAATAAAAAAAACTTTATAAAAAACCTGTCCATGGTGTTAATTTAAGATTTCTTTGCTGATACTCTCTACTCTCAGTACTCTGTGGTAATATAATGCCAAGGTAGATTCAGTGTGGTTTCTTTTTAGATTGCTATTTGAAATAAGGTTTCATAATAGAGAAAAACAAAGATGTGAAGTCCTCTTTCCATCATCACTTTTTAATTACATGAAGTCTACAGGCTTGTATTTCATATAATGGAAAACAATAAATATTACCATCTCATTCCTTAGATTTTATGTTCCTCCTTCAGTTGATAATCTTTGTCTTTCAAGGACCTGACCTGGAAGCTGGTATCCAGAAATTGCCTCTGCCACCGACTGAGGATTTAGTGAAGATGACACGGATGTGAAGGGGGCAGATTTCCCAACTGTGGAGCCCGTGAAAATGCCTGAAGCAGGTATGTAACCCATTGGGAATGTGAAGTATGCAGGCCTTTTCCTGAATATTATAGTTTTCCTTATGTAGATGTACCTTTAGTGATAGATACTTTAGTAACAGACTTTACACAGAAAGGTACTTTCACAAGTAGTTCAGACCCTAACTTCCTGACTGCCTGACTCACACTCTATGAGATACAGAATTAAACTGGGTCAAAGCCTTATTAAATTATAAAATAGGAAAGCATTTCCTTCATAAAGTGTAAATGCTGAGGCCCCTGGGTGGCTCAGTCAGTAAAACATGTGACTTTTGATATGGCTCAGGTCATCGTCTCACGGTTTGTGAGATTGAGCCCCATTTTCGACTCTGCGCTGACAGCATGGAGCCTGCTTGGGACTCTCTCTCTTCCTCTCTCTCTGTCCCTCTCCCATTTGTGCTCTCGCTCTCTCTCTCTCAAAATATGTAAATAAACTTTTAAATAGAATAAACTGTAAATACTTTAACAGATAGCTGATTAAATTCAGAATCTTCTCTAATTTCCTCTTTTAAGAAACACAGAATGCATTTGGAGTAAATACCAGCTGTATGAAATATGCTGAGGTACTGAAGTTGCATCCAATACCAGCTCTAACATAAGTTGTGTGACTCTGGGAGAATCCCTTCACTTTTGAACCCATCTTGACACATATATTTAGTGATTTCAAATCGGATATATTGCATTCATTTTTTTTATTGCTGCTTTCTGTATTCTGTGGTTTTGTTGGTAGCATACATGGAATACAAAAATCGTCCATTTTGTTTGATTTATTTATCATGAGGTAGCATCTTTAATCCAATTTGAACATCTGAATTGAGATTTCCGTGCGGCTGAGAACAAGAAAACACGCTGTTTGATGTGGGTTTTTCTCTATGGAGACCCTGATATCTATTCTTAAATTTTGTCAGATTCAAATTATTGTGGTCTTACAAACCACGTGCAGTGTGAAACGTTTCCCCAATGAAGGCTCAAATGACTGAGTAATAAAATAGCAAGAGATGGTTTAGTTTCTAGTTTCTGTGGCACATCAAGTAGGGAGAGCGCATGGGTGTTCTATGTAAGTGATGAATCTCTGAATTCGACTCCTGAAACCAGTACAACTGGTTACATGTTAAGTCACTGGAATCTAATTTAAAAATACAAAATAAAACTACCTTTTAATAGGTTCATTTCGTTTCATCTGTTCTGACCAGAAGTGTCTTTTTCACTTCTTGTATCAATAGAAAGTATGGAGTGTTCAAAAACTGTTGGTAAAGTATATGCTTGGCGTCTATCTTATAAAATGGAAACTATGCTGTCCTGTGTATATCATTAATTTAATCTAAATAAAATTCTGCTGAGTAATGTTTCATCTCTATATCTATCTTACAGGTAAAGGACAATCCAAGGTTTAAGCAAGATGAAGCCGAAAGCATGCAAAGTGCTCTCATATAAGACGGAGACTTCACCATTTCAAATCTCTCAATAAAATCTTCCAACTTTCTCCAAAGACTCTTCCAGTCCTTTGTTAGACTTACTCTAAGTACTAGGTGCTGTTAACAATTGTGTCGTTTTGAAATTTTTTATTCTGATTTAGCTGGTAAGTGCAGATAGATCTGTACATCTACACTCTCTCCAGCAGCCTTGCTACATACGATTGAATGCCAGAGGTGTACGTCAGCATCCATTATGAGTTTCAACACACGCAATTCTATCATCCTTGAATACTAACAGTTTTGTTTCTGCTGTTTTAATCATTATCTCCCCTCTTTGTTTTCTCACTTTACAATATTGGACAGACCCACCCAGGACAGTGCTGGTAGGAACTGATAATAGACATCCTTCTCTTATTCCTGAAGGGAGTTAGACAATTTTTAACATTTAACTATATTTACTGTGACATAAAGGAAGTTCAATTCTCAGTTTAGTGTACTACAGTATTTATGTTGAATATATGTTGACTTTCATCAAACACGTGTAGTACATTGATTCAGATGATCATACGATTTTTCTTCCATTAATCCGTTAATGCAATGAATTTCATACATACTTTCCAATGTTTAAATCAACCATACACTTCTGGCAGGGAATGTTCATGATACATTATCTTTGTGAATAATCTACATCATATCAGTTGGGTTAGAATTTTTATTACTATCTTCATGAGTGACAGTAGCGTCGACTTTTAGTTCATATACTCTCTTGGATTTTCGTATCAAGGATATACTGGCTTCATAGAATGAATTAGTACGTAAAACCTCTTTTTCTATTCTCTGGAACTGAAGACTCTGAAAGGCTGTGAGTGACGTAGGACTAGACTTTCCCGTGTTCAGCTGTGTCTGGATTGCACCTCTTTCTTGGGAACTGGACCCTGCAGAAATGGCAGGGAACCTCCAGGTCCCCATCATTTCACATTTGGTGAGGTGCCCAGCTTCCCTGCAAGTAACCTCTACTGATGCCATCACTCTGACAGCTACCTGCTGCAGTTTCTATGGTGTCATTCATCTTCTCTGCCCAGAAAGGTAAAAGTCACGGCTCTGTTAACTAGATACTTTGATCTCTGGTCTATAATTGTGAATAGCTGGCCGTCCACTAGTTGTGTGCACTTAGGACACTACATCCATTTATTGAGTTTTTAGAGTAAGTTACTATAAAAACTCCTCTGTTGATAGCCTGTATACTATATGTTTGCAACTGCTTTCCGCAGAGTTCCTTACATTTATAACTTCATTTAGTCTTCACAAAACGGGGTGTCAAAATGTACCCAAACTTACTGACTCTGATAAGCAGTAGATTTTGGGATTCAGTTCTAAGTTAGAGCCCTTATTCTTCCTCAAAGTAAATACATCTGAAAATGAGGGTAGGAAACCTGATGGTGTACATGAGGTCCTGGGCCAGGCTCTGTGCTGACAGCTCAGAGTCTGGAGCCTGCTTCTGCTTCTGTGTCTCCCTCTCTCTCTGCCCCTCCCCTGCACTTGCTCTGTGTCTGTCTTTCAAAAAAAATAAATATTTAAAAATATTTAGATTAATAAATGTTTAAAAAAACTTCTATTATAATAAGAAATTAAATGTAAAAATAAATAAATCTAAAGCTATTTGGAACAAATTTTACAGAGACAAAGAATGACATATCCACCCCATGGTAAAAAAAAAGAAAAACCAAAAAACCTCAGCTCTCCTGCAAAACTTCTTTCTTCAAACGTTATTTAAATGCATGGATATTGGCCATTCTTACAGGTGTGAGATGTCTCACACGTGTGATGTCTCATTGTAGTTTTCTATTACCCTAATGACAAGTGATGTTGAGCATCTTTTCATGTGTCTCTTGGCAATTTGGAGGTCTTCTTTACAAAGATGTCCACTCATGTCTTATGCTAATGTTTCAAACTGGGTTATTTGGGGATTTTTGGATGTTGAGTTTTATAATCTCTTTCTCCTTATTGGATACTGACTCATTATCAGATATGCCATTTACACATATCTTCTCCCATTCGGTAGGTTGCGTTTTCATTTTGTTCATGGTTTCCTTCCTTGGGCAGAAGGTTTTTATTTTAATAAAGTCCCAGTAGTTTACTTTTGCTTTAGTTTCCCTTGCCTCAGGAGACAGATCTAGAAAGAAGTTGCTACGGCAGATTTCCAAGAGGTTACTGCCTGTGTTCTCCTCTAGGATTTTGATGGTTTCGGGTCTCATGTTTAGGCCTTGGATACATTTTGAATTTAGTTTTTTTTTTTTTAATTTATTTAACACAAGCTAGATAATATGAAGTATAGTCTTGGCTTCAGGAGTAGAACCCAGTGATTCATCTCTCCCATTGACGCCCAGTGCTCACCCTGAGAAGTGTCCTCCTTAATGCCCATCGCCCATTTACCCCATCCTCGCACCCTCCCACCCAGCCACCCCCTCCAGCAGCCCTGATTGTTCTCTGTATTTCACAGACTCTTTCAGTTTGCCTCCCTCTCTGTTTTTCTTATTTTTGTGTATGGTGTAAGAAAGTAGTCCCGTTTCATTCTTCTGCATGTTGTTGTCCAGCTTTCCTGGCACCATTTGTTGAAGAGACTGTCTTTTTCCTATTGGATATTCTTTCCTGCTTTATCAAAGATGAATTGACCTTATACCTGTGGGTTCATTTGTGGGCATTTTATTCTGTTCCATCGATCTGTGTGTCTATTTTGTTGGCAGTATCATACTGTTTGGTTCACTACAGCTGTGTAATTCAATCTCAGGTCCAAAACAGTGATGCCTCCAGCTTTGCTTTGCTTTTTCAAGGTCGCTTTGGCTAGTCAGGGTCTTTTGTGGCTCCATGCCGGCTTTACGCTGTTCGTTCTAGCTCTGTGACAAATGCCAGCAGTATTTTGCTAGAGATTGCATTAAATGTGTAGATTTCTTTGGGTGGTTTCGACATTTTATCAATATTTTTTCTTCCAGTCCATGAGCATGGAATGTCTTTGCATTTCTTTGTGCCATCGTCAATGTCTTTCATCAGCGTTTTAGAGTTTTCAGAGTACTACAGGCATTTGACCTCTCAGGTTAGGATTGTGTCTAGGTATCTGATTGTTTTCAGTGCGGTTGCAAACGGGGTTCATCACTTAAGTTCCCATTCTGCTGCTTCACTATTGCTGTATAGAAATGCAACAGATTTCTGTATGTTGATTTTGTATCCTGAGACTTTATTGAATTCATGTATCAGTTCTAGCAATCTTGTGCTGAAGTGCACTTCGGGTTTTTTTAAACAGAGAATCATGCCGACTGCACAGAAGAAACAACAGGTGTTGCAAGGGTGTGGAGAAACGGAAACCCTCTTGCACTCTGCGTGGGAATGCAAACTGGTGCGGATTCTCTGGAAAACACTACAGAGGCTCCTCAAGAGGTTAAAAATTCAACTACCCTATAGACCAGCAGTTGTGCTATCATGTATTTACACAAAAAATACAAAAATAACAATTCAAAAGGGTACTATCACCCCAGTGATTATACCAGCATTATTTCCGATACCAAAGCAATGTCAGCAGTCCAAGTGTTCATCAACTGATGAATGGAAAAGAAGACGTAGTACAGCGCTACTTGGGTGGCTCAGTAGGGTAAGTGTCTAACATCAGCTCAGGTCATGATCTCAATGCTTGTGGGCTCAATTCCCATATTGGGCTCTGTGATGACAGCTCAGATCCTGC
This sequence comes from Hyaena hyaena, assembly GCF_003009895.1. Classification (NCBI taxonomy): domain Eukaryota; kingdom Metazoa; phylum Chordata; class Mammalia; order Carnivora; family Hyaenidae; genus Hyaena; species Hyaena hyaena. The sequence goes on along the minus strand of NW_024082615.1, from coordinate 11,533 downwards.
TTCAGATTTTGTCTTTTGCTCTCTCTGCTCTTCCCTCACTTGCTTTATGGCTCTTTCAAATATAAATGTTAAAACAAAAAATTTTAAGATGTTGGATATATATACAATGGGATATTACTCATCCATAAAAACTGATGAAATCTTGCCGTTTGCAAATACATGGATGGAGCTGAAGAGTATTATGGTAAGCAAAATAAGCCACAAAAGACAGAAATCATATGATTTCACTCCCATGTGTAATTTAAGAAATAAAACAAAGGATCATGGGGAGAAAAGAGAGAGGCAAGCCAGGAAAAAGATACTTAGCTACAAAGAACAAACTGATGGCTACCATGGGGGAGGCAGGTTGAGGGATGGGTTAAAAAGGTGGTAGGGATTAAGGAGTACACTTTAGATGAGTGTTGGGTAATGTATGGAATGGCTGAATCACTGTATTTGTACAGCTACAACTAATATTAAACTGCATGTTAACCATTTGGAATTTTAAAAGTTAAAAAGCAAAATACAATTAGTAACCCTAATAAAATTCCAAAAGTAAACAAAGGCATAGACAGAGAAGCCACAAATCCCTGTTACCCTCTGCATACATCTCTACCACCCTAACAATACAGAAGCCTGACTGTCCCTTATCACTACACAATGCAAGAGTCACGTCTCTGAGCCCCCATTTGCATCCTCACTTCCAAAAAATATTTCGGCAACTAAGGGCTGTACTCAGAATTCACCCTCCTTAGGGAATGGCCGCAGATTCCAAGCAGCAATTGTGTACTCACAGAGCTTAAACATATTTCCTGGTGAAAAGGAAGGGTGAAAAGTCTAAGGTTCTAATTAAAAGTGAAAGTTAAGGGGTGGCTTAAAAATGAGCTTGGGTGGCTCAGTCAGTTAAGCGTCCAACTTCAGCTCAGGTCATAATCTTGCTGTTCCCGAGTTCGAGCCCCATATCAGGCTCTGTGCTGACAGCTGAAAGCCTGGAGCCTGTTTCAGATTCTGCTTCTCCCTCTCCCTCTGCCACTGCCCTACTCGCACTGTGTCTCTCTCAAAAGAAACATTAAAAAAATTTAAAAAATAAAAGTGAGACTAAACGTAGGCTGTTCTGCCTTGCCACAAAATTCGTGAGTGTCCTCTAGGTTGTGGAGCTGGATGAATGTACTAGGGCACAGATTCAAGGAAAGAAAAGGGAACCAGAGGGTCTGGTTAAAGCACATTGACTTGGAACCTTCCTACTGTCTCCCTATAGGCTAAGGCACGTAATAGCAATGGGGTTCAATCCTTCCTCCGACCCACACTGTGTGATGGTCGGAAAGGTATTTACATCTTTTGAGACTGTTTTCCCATGTCTAAAGTAGAGATCACAATACTTGCACTAAATGATTGCTAGGAGGAATCAATGAGATAACGTATATGAAATAGGCATTATATTGATAATGGATGTGGCTTATTATATTTCTTTCATTTAAACATTCAAATAGTTTTTACGTATTTACCATTACAATTATATCTCTAGTAAGAGACACATATTTTAATATTTTTTTTTATTTATTTATTTCTAGGAGAGAGAGAGAGACAGCGTGAGCAGGGGAGGATCACAGAGAGAGGGAGTCACAGACTGAAACAGGCTCCAGGCTCTGAGCTGGCAGTCAGCACAGAGCCCGATGCGGGGCCCGAACCCACGAACCGCGAGATCATGACCCAAGTGAAAGTCGGACGCTTAACCGACTAAGCCACCCAGGCGCCCCAAGAGACACATATTTTAAATTTCAAGTAGGGATATAAAGCTAACTTTTTAAATGATTTGAGTTAGAAACTTATTTACTTGTTTTAATTTTCTTTATTAGAGTATAGCTAACACAATGTTACATTACTTTCAGGTGTACAACATAATGATTCAACTTCTCTATACCTTATGCTATTCTCACCACAAGTATAGCTACCATCTGTCACCATACAACACTATTACAGCATCATTGACAGCATTCCTTATGGTGTGCCGTTTATTCTCATGGCTTACTCATTCCATAACTGAAAGTCTATATTCCCATATCCTATCACTCATTGTTCCTCTCTCCTTATACTCCTTCCCTCTGGCAACCATCACTTTCTTCTCTGCATTTATAGGTCTAATTATGCTTTTCTTTGTATATTGATTTCTGGGTTTTTTCTTTTTTAGATTCTACATATAAGTGAACTCAAATGGTATTTGTCTTTGACTTGTTTCACTTAGCCTAATACTCTGTATGTCTCTAGGTCCATCTAGAGTGTCACAAATGACAATATCTCATTCTTTTTTATGGCTTCATAATGTTCCTGTGTGTGTGTGTGTGTGTGTGTGTGTGTGTTCCATATCTATGGACACTTCGGTTGTTTACATATCTTGGCTATTCAAAATTATGCAATAAACTGGAGGGGTGCATATATCTTTTTGAATTAGTGTTTTCTTGATATATGTGTAAATACCCAGTACTAGAGTTATTGGATCATATGGTTTTTCTATTTTTAACTTTTTTTAAGGAATCTCCATACTGTTTTGCAGAAGGTAATTAATTTAAATAAATATAGTGATGAAATAACAATGTCAATGATGTCAGACACGTCATCCATTCTAAAGTGTGTTTGCAAATAACTGAGGTCTGAGAAGGCTGGTCTAAGTAATGGCATGTGTTAAAACCTGCATTCCTTCTTATGTGTGATGCCAAAACTAAAACAAGTCCATATGTGATCATGCAACCCACACAGCTCAAAATCAGGGTCTATCTGTCACGTGGTCAGGCCATCCTTAGTAGCCCTGCAGAGGCTACCAGGACCACATGCTTAACTACAACAGCCGTTATATTGGCTTTTTACACTCCCACAGACTGGGTGAGTAAGAAGAGTGTGAGACCAATGGTTTCAAACAGTTTATTACTTACAGACGCAGCAAAAACAAGATCACCTCAGTGTCAGTACCCTGCATCCCTGGTGCCACAGGAATAGACACTGAATGAGAGTGGTTCAGGGACAGACACAATAGGTGTTGGGTCTCTGTGCTGGCGAGAAGCTCACAGCAGTACCCTAATGCAGTAAGTACTTTCAAAGTCCACAGCTGTACGTTCATAAACCTACACTCAGTTGAAGCCAGTGATGGGAGAATCATGACTTGTGTCAGCCTCCAGCTAGAGAGGTAGTCAGGTCTGAAACTACCTGGTGGCAGTTTCTCGTTAGACTGCTCAGCTCCCTTTGTTCCAAGACGATTCACGTGGGGTTGTGCCAAGACTCAGATTCCTGCAGTCTAGCTTGGCCTACATGGCCCCACTAAGAACATGCAAAGTTGTCAGGGCACAAAGGCAGAGACGTTTCCACGCAGTCTCTGCCTCCAAACAAAGGGCCATATGTATGGTTCCTACAAATATAACTTGTGTCCTATTGACTCCTATATGGAGGAGAGGCTTTTACTGTGAGCATCGTTACAAAAGCTTACCTAATTCAGCACACATGGATTGGTTCCTCACATGGCTCAGAAAATATCTGTGATGCTGGAAATGAAAAGACCAACAATGTGCAGTGCTTGCTATGGGGTATAGAACCCAGGTGGGGCAGATGAACAGAAGAGGGGTAAAATACAAAGGGGAAACACAAGGAAAGGACCCAGGAAGAAGAGTGAGAGGGGTGGCCAGGAAATAGGAGGAAAACCAGGATAGAAGACTCACTATCAGAGTGAAAGAGGTCACCTGGATTCCCACATCCATGGATCCTTGTGTTTGCATAATGACCCTGCGGATAGAAGGCTGGGTGACATGTATGGCTCACAGTTAAACCTAAAAGAAGTAGATTGGTATCACACTGAAAAACCAGACACAGGGATGCCTGGCGGCTCAGTCAGGTAAGCGTTCAACTCTTGGTTTTGGCTCAGGTCACGATCACATTGTTTATTGGATCAAGCCTCGCATTGGGTTCTGCAGTGCTGGAATTCTCTCTCTCCCTCTCTCTCTCTCCGCCTCTCCCCTGCTTGCTCTCTCTCTCTCTCTCAAAATAAACAAACATTAAAAACTCTACGTACAGTTGACCATTGAACAACACAGAGTTTAAGGGTGCTGACACTGGCCCCTGCTGCCCCACACAGACAAAAATCCATGAAACCTTTTGACTCCCCAAAAGCTTAAATGCTAATAAGCTACTTTTTAAAATCTTTTTTTAAATTTGTTTTGGGAGAGACAGAGAACAACCAGAGGAGGGGCAGAGAGAGTGCGAGACAGAAACCCAAGCAGGCTCCACACTGTCAGCACAGAGCGGGTTGCAGAGCTCGAACTCACAAACCGTGAGATCACGTCCTGAGCTGAAATCGAATTGGATACTTCACGGACTGAGCCACCCAAGCACCCCAACTATTAATAGGCTACTTTTGATGAGAGTCCTTACCGATTAGTAGTTCATTAATACATATTTTGTTTGTATGTGTATTTTGTTTGTATGTATTTTTTATGTACTTTTACAAAATAGTAAGCTAGAGAAAAGAAACTGTTTATTTAAAAGATCAAGAGGAAGAAAAAATAAATTTTGAGTACTTCACTCTATTTATTAAAAATTAAGTGTGAATATAAGTGGACCTGTGTAGTTCAAACCTATCTTTCCCAAGAATCAACTGTAATCAGAATGGTCCCTTCCATTAAAAAAACTATATATATCTATATGCTCCATTATCCTCATTTCATTAAAAGAATAACTAAGAATAAAAGAAGATCTTATTCAAGGTCAACACATTTGTGCTTTTAATTTCTTTGATCAATATGCTATGCTTTCCACTGTACCAACTTTTAACACATTGGTTAAACCTATTCCTACACATTTTATTATTTTTAAGCATATCAAGAATGGGCCAGTTCCCTTTTATTTTCTCATCAAATATTTCATTATTAGTGTATTCAGATGATATTGATTTCTTTGTGTTTATTTTATGTCCTGCAACTTTATTGAAATTGTTTATTGTTCCAACAGTGTTTTTTAAGTGAATCTTTGACGTTTTCTTTTTTTTTAAATTTTAAATGTTTTCTTTACTTTTGAAAGATAGAGAGAGAGACAGCGTGAGCAGGGGAGGGTCAGAGAGAGAGGGAGACACAGAATCCGAAACAGGCTCCAGGCTCTGAGCTATCTGTCAGCACAGAGCCCGATGCGGGGCTTGAACCCACGAACTGTGAGATCATGACCTGAGCAGATGTCGGACGCTTAACCGACTGAGCCACCCAGGCGCCCCAAGAGGTATTCTATATACAAAATCACAGCATCTCCAAAAGTGACATAGTTACTTCTTCTTTTCTGATTTTGAGGTTTTACCCCTTTGTCTTGCCTACTTCCATTATCAAGGACTTGCAGTATTATACTGAATAACAATGGTCAGAACTAACATCCTTGTCTTGTTTCTGAGAGGAAAGGCTTTGAGACTTTCTCCACTGAGGATAATGTTAGCCGTGGGTTTCTTGTAGATGGCCTTGATTGCATTGAGGTTTTTTCATCCTATGCTCAATGCATTGAAAGTTTTTATGATGAAAGGGTGTTGAATTTTGGTCAATGCTTCTTCTGTATTCCTTGCAAAATCTTATGATCTTTAATCTTTCATTCTTTTAATGCAATATATTACATGAATTCATTTGCATATATCTAACCATTCTTGCATCCCAGGATTAAAGGCCACTGGGTCATAATGTATAATCCTTTTGATGTGTTCTTGACTTTGGTTTGATAATTTTTTGTTGAAATTGTTATGTTTATATTCATCAGAGATATTAGTCTGCAGTCTTCTTATAGTGACTTTATCTGGTTTTGGTATCAGGATAATGCTGGCCTTGTAGAATGAGCTTTCTAGAGTACTCTTCAAGTTTTTGGGTAGATTTTGAGAAGGATTGGTTTCAATTATCTTTTAAGCATTTGCTGGAGCTCACCAGTGAAGTCATCTGGTCATAGGGTTTTATTTTGGGGAGGTTTATGATATTTAATTCCACCTCCTAACTCATTTATTGGTATATTCATAATTTCTATTTCTATTTCTTCAAGAGTCAGTCTTGGTAGAATGTAGGTTTTGAGGAATTTATCCATTTATATTAAGATACACAATTGGTTGGAGTATAAATCTTCATAGTATTCTCTTATGAATATTTTTCATTTCAGTGGCATCCACTGCAACGTGTCTTCTTTGAACTCTGAATGTCTTTTACTCCCTTTTCTTTTTTTCTTAGTCTAGCTAAAGTTTTTTCAATGTTGATCTCTTCAAGTAATAAACTCTAAGAGATTTTCAATTATTGCCTAACTTTTTTCATTTATTCTGCCCTATAACTATGTTCCTCCCTCCACTTTCAACTTAGTGTATTTTGGTTTTTCCTAGTTCCTAGAAATGTAAAGTTAGGTAGTTTATCTGAGGCCTTTATTCTACACATCTCATGTTCATTGATTACAACAGTAAATATTTTTTTTATATTCTTACTATACATTAAAGCCCTCTATACATTCAGAGGAATCCTTATCAAAATACCAACGGGGACTACCAGGAAGATGGTGAGTAGGAGGACCCCAAGTTCACCTCATGCCATGGATACACCTAGATCACCCCCACACCAGTGGAAATAGCTCGGAAAACGACCTGAAGAGTGGCAGCACAGACTCTCACTAGTTAAATGCACAGAAGAAGCCACGTTGAAATGGGTAGGAAGGGAAGAGACATGGCTGTGAGCCAAAATGACCCACCAAGTCTGCCAGAGGGAGGGACCCTGAAGGCAAGGAGAAGGGAGAGAAGCAGACCTCCCACTAGGTATCCCAGACATGGGGGCCCACACTGGAAAGATGAATCCTCATAACATTTGGCTTAAAAATCACTGGGGCTTAACTACCAGAGTTCTTACAATCAGGGGATCGTCATACCTGGGATTTAAAATCAGGATATGTGGAGACAAGATAGCAAAGAAGCAGGGAGCTCCGAACATTTCACTCACCCCCATCTCACGAACAGAGAAGGCCTGAAGCCATAGGACACTGAACCGCAGGAGTCTGGGAGGAAAAGAGACAGAGTCCACTATGAAGACAACCTCATAGGTGTGTGAGTGCGAACTTGGGGAAGATAAAAGTGGGCCGGGACCGGAGACATGGAGGGAGGGGAGGGAGCCCCCTTCGCAGTGAGCCATGGAGACTCAAGGGGAAGAGAAAGAGTGGCTGAAACTGCTCATAGAACTGTCCCTGGAGAAGAGAAAAAGCTCAGCTCAGGACAGAGTGTGATCCTATTTCTAGCTGTGGCGCCGACTTGGGCTGTTTTCCCCGGTCCAGGCAAGACCAGGAGAAACTGTTTCCCTGCTCTCCTGGCTTGATCCCTGGCTGGGAAGCAGCCCAGCCTGTGGGATTATATTTTGGACGGTATCAATAAAGCATGCAGACTAAGACCTGGAAACGAGGCGAGGCTTGGGACATAGAACACAGCCCACCTTGGCTATGCTTGTGGTACAGGGAGATGAGACCCAAAAGAGTGATTTGCAATGCTTAGTTCCACAAAGGACTGAGGCGCCGCCATTTTTCTCCCCACAAGCACCAGGACAGGACCTCAGGGAATGGCTGAGGGACCACAGTGCAGGTGAGACCTGCCTATACCATACCACTCGCATTCCTGCTAGAGAGCTGGCTTTTTTGTTTGTTTGTTTGTTTTGTTTTGTTTTCCTTTTCTTTTTCCCTTTCAGTTTGCTTGTTTGTTGGATTTGTTTGTGTGCTTTTGTTCCTTGCGTATTTGCCTGTCTGTTTTCTTTTCCAGGGCTACCTCAAGAAACAAGCCCAAGTGCACGTGGTGGAGAGTCCCAAATACCACTACGAGTAAGGAAATAAAATCACCAAAGTCTCAACAAGAGAGACCAAGTGACACCATTCAAAGTACACTTCCTGAACAGAGAGGCCCTGGACAGTCAATGAGTCTTCTTTACTACAGCAGTACTCGCAGGTGCATAGTGCAAAACAAGCTTTTAAAACTAACAAGAGACAGAAAACTAAACAAAATGATGAAAGGGAAGAACTTTCCTCTAAGTAAATTCCAGGAAAAGTGACAGCTAAAGAATTGCTCAAAACAGATATAAGCAACATAACTGAACAACAATTTAGAACAATAGTCATAAAATTAATCCCTGGGCTTGAAAAAGGCATGGAAGACATCAGAGAAGCTATTGCAACAAAGATGACAGACCTTAAAAATAGTTGTGATGAATTTAAAAAATGCTATAAATGACATGCATAATAAAATGGAGGCTTCCAATGCACGAGTTGTAGAGGCAGAGAGGAGAATAGGTGAATTAGAAGACATAATTACAGAAAAAGAGGAAACCGAGATAAAGAGACATAACCTGATGTAGGAGCATGAGAGGAGATTTCGAGAACTGAGTATACAATCAAATGGAACAATGTCCATATCATAGGAATTCCAGAAGAGGAAAGAGAAAGGGAAAGGTGCTGAATGAGTCCTTGAACAAATTATGGCTGAGAACTTTCCCGATCTGGGGAAGGAAACAGACATGGAAATCCAAGACATTGAATTCCACAGAGAACTCCCCTCAGACGTAACTTTAATCGATGCTCTGCACGACATATCGGAGTGAAACTGGCAAAATATAACGACAAAGAGAATTCTGAAAGCAGCTAGGGATAAAAGAGCCCTAACGTACAAAGGGAGACCTATCCGAGTGCTGACAGACCTATCTCCTGAAACTTGACAGGCCAGAAAGGAATGGCCGGAAATCTTCAATGTGATGAACAGAAAAAATAGGCAGCCAAGAAGCCTCTATCCAGCAAGCCTGTCATTCAGAGTAGAAGGAGAGATAAAGGTTTTCCCAAATAAACAAAAATTGAAAGAACTCATCACCACTAAACCAGCCCTACAAGAAATCCTAACAGGGAGTCCATGAGGGAAATGGTACAAGGGACACAAGATACCAGAGACACCACCACCAGCATGATCCTACAAAGAACACAATGACGCTAAGCCCATATTTTTCAATAATAATAAGGCTGAATGTCAACGGACTAAAGGCTTCAATCAAAAGACCTAGGGTAGGAGAATGGATAAAAAACAAAATCCATCTATTTGCCCTCTACAAGAGAGTCATTTTAGACCTGAGGACACCTTCAGATTGAAAGTAAGGGAATAGAGAAATATCTTTCATGCTACTGGAAGTCAAAGAAAGCCGGAGTAGCCATACTTATATCAGACAAACTGAACGTTAAAGGAAAGGCAGTAACAAGGGATGGAGAAAGGCATTATATAATAATTACAGAGTCTATCCATCAGGAAGAGCTCAAAATTATAAATGTCTACTGCACCGAATACGGAAGCACCCAAATACATAAAACAGTGAGTCACAAACAGAAACACTTTAATGGAGAAGAATGTGCTAATAGCAGGGGACTTTCAACTCCACTTACAGCAATAGGTACCTCAACCAGACAGAAAACCACAAAAGAAACAATGGAGTTGAACGACATATTGGAACAGATGAATTTGACACATATATTGAGAACTCTACATCCTGAGGCCATGGAATTCACTTTCTTCTCCAATGCGCATGGCACATTCTCCAAGATAGGTCACATGCTGGGCCATAAAGCAGTCCGCCATACATATAAGAGAATTGAGATCATACCATGCACGCTTTCAGATCACAATGCTATGAAACTTGAATCAATCACAGGAAAAAAGTCTGGAAAACTTCCAAAAACATGGAGGTTAAAGAACACCCTAGTAGGATACAGGAGTGTTGATGCATAGGGGCACATGGACCCCAATGTTCATAGCAGCACTCTCCACAATAGCCAAAACATGGAAAGAGCCTAAGGGTCCATCAACGGACAAATGGATCTAGAAGATATGGTTTATCTATACAATGGAATACTACATGGCAATGAGAAAGAATGAAATCTAGCCACGAG
>NW_024082615.1:0-1433 GCF_003009895.1 Hyaena hyaena | reverse complement strand
GATTCTCTTGGGGTGCCTGGGTGGCTCAGCTGGTTAAGTGTCCGACTTTGGCTCCGGTCACAATATTGCGGTTCGTGGGTGTGAGCCCCGCATGGGGCTCTGTGCTGACAGCTCCCAGCCTGGAGCCTGCTTCAGATTCTGTGTCTTCCTCTCTCTCTTGGCCCCTCCCCCACTCGTGCTCTGTCTCACTCTCTCTCTCTCTCAAAAAAAAATAAACATTAAAAAAATTTTTTAAAGCTTTTCTAGGGTAGTGTCAGGGTGGCTCAGTTAGTTAAGTGTCTGACTTCAGCCCAGGTCATGATGTTATGGTTGTGAGTTTGAGCCCCGCGTCGGGCTCTGTGCTGACAGCTCTGAGCCTGGAGCCTGCTTCGGATTCTGTGCCCCTCCCCTGCTCATGCTCAGTCTCACTCTCTTTCTCAAAATAAATAAACAATAAAAAAAAAAAGATTTTCTATACATCACTGGCTTTGAACAATTTGATGATAATGTGAATTGGTGTTATTTCCTTGTTTGTTCCTTGTGCTTAGGGCTTTTTTAACCTTCTTGGGTATGTGACATCATATGTGACATCATAATGTCCTCAAATTTGGAAAAACATTTGGACACTATTCCTTCAAGTGTTTGATCTGTCCCCTCCTCTTGCTCCCTTATCTTCCGTCCTGGAAGTCCACTTACACATTTATAAGGCAGTATGAAGTTGTCCCAAAACTCCCTGGTGCTCTCTTAATGGTTTAAATTACTGTCTTTTCTCTATTATTTATTTGCATAACGTCTATTGCTAAGGCCTGAAGTTTAGTAATTATTTACTGCAATTCCCAATCTGCTCTTAATCCCATCCAATGTACCTGTCACATTGTAGTTTCATCTTTAGTTCAATTTCTGTTTTCTGAAATATTTCCCATTGCTTCTTGGCCTTTTGGCTAAGATCAAAGCATCAAATATTTTCCATGTCCTTGCTTAACTTTTTGAACATCTGAAATTCCTTTATGTAGAACTGTTTCATATCCTAGTGTGTTATTTCTAACATTTGTGCCAGTTCTGGATCAATTTCAATGGATTCATTTCCTTCTCATTACAAGTCATAGAGTCCTCCTTATTTACATGCCTGCTAAATTTTGATTGGAGGTCTGATTGCAAATTTTACCTTGTTTAATGTGGGCTATTTTGTATGTCTATAAATGTTCAGTAATTTTTTCAGTACACCTGAAATAACTTGGAAACAACTTGACCACTTAAGATTTCCTCTCTGGTTGTCCATTTGTTTGGTGAACTGGAGCAACATTAAGTCTAGAGCTACTTACTTCCCATCACTGACAAAAGGCTCTTTTGCGTACTAAACTAATGACCCATGAATCCCTAGGTTCTTCAGTGTGACTGATTTCAACAGGCACTATTACTACCCAAGTCTAAGTGATGAGGGAGCATCAGGCAGG
>NW_024082614.1:138028-138743 GCF_003009895.1 Hyaena hyaena | reverse complement strand
TAATTTGTTCCAGGACTCCTTCAGCACCTTTCCCTCTCTCTTCCTCTTCTGGGATTCCTATGATACGGATATTGTTGCGTTTGACTGTATCGCTGTGCTCTCGAATTCTTCTTTCCTGTTCCTGGATCACTTTGTCTCTTTTTTTGTCAGCTTCTTGCTTTTCTATAATGGTGTCTTCTAGATCCCTTATTCTCTTTTCTGCCTCTTCAGTCCGTGCATTGGAGGCCTCTAATTTATTATGTATCTCATGTATCGCATTTTTTTATTCTTCATGCCTATTTTTATTTTCCATTCTGTCTGTAGCCATAGTTTCTTTGATGTCCCTTATGTTTTTTTCAAGCCCTGCTATTAATTTTACCATTATGATTCTAAAATCTTGTTCAGTTATGCTGCTGATATCTGTTTTGAGCAGTTCATTAGCTGTCATTTCTTCTTGGAGTTTCTTTGGAGGAGAGCTCTTTCGTTTCGTCATTTTAGTTAGCTTTCTGGCTCTTGTTGGTTTTAAAGACCTGTTATGCTCTCTGTTTCTATGAGCGCTGCTATATCCAAGAAGACTCTTTGACTTTCCAGGGCCTATCCTTTCAGAGATTGTTTTTTGGATGGTATTCCTCGGTCTCTCTTGTTGGGACCTTGGTTATTTTATTTTCCTATTCGTAGTGATATTTGGGACTCTCCACCTTGTGTACTCTAGCTTGTTTCTTGAGGTAGCCCTGGA
>NW_024082614.1:86412-136552 GCF_003009895.1 Hyaena hyaena | reverse complement strand
GGCCCGATTTTATCTTCCCCGGTTCGCACTCACGTTAGAAGGCTCTCTCAGTGGATTCTGTGTCTTTTTTCTCCCAATCTCTCAGGTTTTGTAAGGTTTCCAAGGGCTTCAGATCTTTTCTGTGTGATGTATGGGCGCGAGTGCAAGTACGGAGCTCCTTACTTCTCCGCCATCTTGCCCTCTCCTCCTCATTTATCACATTTTTAAATTCTTCATGCCTTGTTTTATTTTCCATTCTGTCTGTAGCCATAGTTTCTTTGATGTCCCCTATGTTTTTTTCAAGCCCAGCTATTAATTTTACCATTATTATTCTAAAATCTTGTTCAGTTATACTGCTTATATCTGTTTTGAGCAGTTCATTAGCTGTCATTTCTTCTTGGCATTTCTTTGGATGAGAGCTCGTTTGTTTCGTCATTTTAGTTAGCTTTCCTGCTCTTGTTGGTTTTAAAGACCTGTTATGCTCTGTGTACCTATGATCGCTGCTGTATCCAAGAAGACTTTGACTGTCCATGGCCTATCCTTTCATAGAGTTTTTTTTGAATGGTATCTCTTGGTCTCTCTTGTTGGGACCTTGGTTATTTTATTTTCCTATTCGTAGTGATATTTGGGACCCTCCACCTTGTGTGCTCTGGCTTGTTTCTTGAGGTAGCCCTGGAAAAGAAAACAGACAGACAAACACACAGGGAGCAGGAGCAGACAAACGCACATTTTCTGCACTAATCTTGAATTCCCCTTCTTCTGTTGGGTTTTGACTTTACTTGTTATTGTTTGTTGTTGTTGTTTTCCCTAGCTCCTTTAGGTGTAAGGTTAGTTTGTTTATTTGAGATCTTATTTTCCACTTGAGGTAGTCCTGTATTGTTCCATAGTTCCTTCTTTTGACCATTTTGCTTCATTCCAACATTTTGGACAGTTTTGTTTTCATTTTTATTTCTTTCCACATTATTTTTTATTTCTTATTTGATTTCCTGGTTTCCATTCATTGTTTAATAGCAGGTTGTTGAACCTCCTTATTTGTGGTCATTCCTAATTTGTTCTTGTGTGTGACTGAAAGTTTCATAGCATTGTGAGCTGAAAGATATATGGTATGATCTCAATCTTTTTGTGTTTTTTGCGGCCTGATTTGTGACTGAGAATGTCTCATGTGCACTTGAAAAAAATGTTAATTTTGTTGCTTTACGGTGAAATGTTCTGAATATATCTGTTAAGTCCTTCCGATCCAGTGGGTCACTCAAAACCATTGTTTCTTTATTGATTTTACCCTTGGATGATCTGTCCATTTATATAAGTGGGGTGTTAAAGTCCCCTACCTATATTGTATTATTATCACTGAGTTCCTCTATATGTTATTAATTGTTTTGTATATTTGTGTGCTCCCATTCTGGGTGAATATTTACAAATGTTAGATCTTGTTGAATAGTCCCATTTATTGTAATATGGTGTCCTTTTTAATCTTGTGTTACAGTCCTTTGTTTAATATCTAGTTTGTCTGATATAAGTATTGCTACTCTGGCTTTCTTTTGACTTCCTTTTGCATGATAAAATGTTCGCTATGCTGTCAGTTTCAAAGATTTTTTAGGTTTATTTGTTTATTTTTGAGAGAGAGAGAAAGAGTACACACAAGTGGGGGGTGGGGACAGAGAGAGGGACAGAGTGTGCAGAGCCCAATGTGGAGCTCGAACTCACAAACTGTAAGATTATGACCTGAGCTGAAATCAAGAGTCAGATGTCTAAATGAATAAGCTATCCAAGTACCTCTCCATTCCTTCATGTTCAATCTGCTGGTGTATTTAGTTAAAAAAATGAGTCTCATGTAGGCATCATATAGATGGGTCTTTTCTAATTTTTTAATTTTTTAATTTTTTTAATCAGATAAAATTTCTTTTTTTTTCTTAAATAGTTTATTGTAAAGTTGGTTTCCATATAACACCCAGTGCTCATCCCAGCAAGTGTCCTCCCCCATGTCTATCACCCTTTTTCCCCACTCCCCAGATGGGTCTTTTTTTAAATCCATGCTGACACGCTTTGTGTTTTGATTGGAGTATTCAGTCCATTAACAATCACAGTAATTGATATATATGTATTAAGTGCCATTTTATTACTTGATTTTTGTTTTGTTTTGTTTTGTTTTTGGAGATTTTGTTGTGTTCCTTTCTCTGCCCACTTTGGTATTTGTTTCCCACTCAAAAAGTCCCATTTCATATTTCTTACAGGGCTGTTTTAGTGATCATGAACTGTTTTAGTTTCTGTTCATCTGAGAAACTCTTTGTCTCTCCTTCTATTCTGAATGATATCATTGCTGGGTAGAATATTCTTGGTTGCAGATTTTTCCATTCAGCACATTGAATATATCAGGCCCATCCTTTCTGGTTTGCCAAGTTTCTGTGGACAGATCTGCTGATAGCTTTATGGGTTTTCCTTGTATTTTAGAGACTTCTTTGTCATGCTGTTTTTGAGATTTTTTTCTTTATTATATTTTAGAGATTTCCTTACCATATGTCTTGTTTTTGGTCTGCTTTTCTTAATTTTGATGGAAGCTCTCTGTGCCTCTTACATTTGGATGTCTGGTTTCTTCCCCAGATTAGGTGAGTTTTTATCTATTATTTTTTCAAATACATCTTCTTCACTCTTTTCTCTCTTTTCTTCTGAGATTCCTATGATATGAGTGTTATTATATTTCTTGGAGTCACTGAGTTTCCTAAGTGTACTCTCACGATCTTTAATTCTTTCTCTCTTTTGTTCACCCTTATTATTTCCCATTATTGTATGTTCTATATCACTTATTCATTCCTCTGTTTCTTCCATCTTTATGGTAATAAATTCAATCTGATTTGAATCTCAGTTATTTGATTTGTCATGTTTGTCTTATTGTTTTTAACTCCTTTATCTCTGTGATAAGTTTAATGTAATTTATGAATAGGTTATGCATGTAGATGGTAAGTCACTTTTCCATCATATAATCGTATACAGATATATGGTAGTGTAATTACATTGCTTAATGTTTCATGTTATCTTGAACTTAGCTTATAGAGGACATCTAAAATAAAAGCTTACAATATACATTTTTGGAGGATAATGATCCATACCTACCCTTAGTTGTTTTCATAAGTTTTTACTTCTTGCTTAGAAAAAGATGTATCATAAATATGTGGCAGATAGATAATTTGAGGTTTTATAAAATGAACTTACAGACTGTTCAAGCTTAGCTCAACATTTTAAAGTTATTGTTATAAGCCTTTTGCAATTTACTTCCATTTTTCAAGATCAACATCTCCGTTATAATATTGCTATTGTCATATAGGTACTTCATTTATTTTTCATAGTCTTTATTTTGAACCACATTTTGGAAGAATGCACTCTGTTCATAAGGAATTATGATTGTATGGTATCTTTTTGAGCCATAGATGTTAGAAATGCCAAAATTTATCCTGCCCGTATAAAGAGGTATAAGGAGAAACTGAAAACTTTCAGATACAGTTTAGATACATAGTCACTTTTTATTGAGGTTATGATAAGCTAATGGCAATGTAATTTTTCAAAAAATTCTGAATAATGGTAATATTTTTAATAAGAAAGTTTTCATAAGAACTCCTTGAACAAATGGTTTTCAAATAGTCTTAAAGTTTTAAGTTTTTAACTTTATCAATAGTGTAGAAAGCTTTTGCAAACACTGAAAAATGTCAGTTTTGGGATACCTGGGTGGCTCAGTTAAGTGTCTGATTTTGGCTCAGGTTACAATCTTGTGGTTCATGGGTTTGAGCCCTGCATTGAGCTCTGTACTGATAGCTCAGAGCCTAGAGCTTACTTTGGATTCTGTGTCACCTTCTCTCTCTGCCCCTCCCCTGCTCATGCGTTTGCATGCTCTCTGTCAAAAACAAATAAACATTAAAAATTAAAAAGAAGAAAAACACCAGTTTTGATATTGATACTCCAACTTTAGCTTTTTTTTAAATTTTTAGTGTTTTATTTATTTCTGAGGGAGAGACTGCATGAGCAGGGGAGGGTCAGAGAGAGAGGGAGACAGAATCTGAAGCAGGCTCCAGGGTCTGAGCTGTCAGCACAGAGCCCAATGCGTGGCAAAACCCACGAACCGAACCGTAAGATCATGACTTTAGCTGGAGTCGGATGCGTAACTGACTGAGCCACCCAGGCGCCCTCCAACTTTAGCTTTAAAGTAATTGTTCTCCATTCTAAAATAGTAGGGTAAAATGATACTGACATGAATATTAATAAAAATAAAGATGGGGAAATAGTTGTATGAATGAGTCAGACAAAATAAAGTGGAAGCTAGCCCTTCAGGTTTTTCAAAAGTTGGCATTACTGAGAAATGGAAACAGAATTGAGACACACTATAAAACAATGACATAGCAAAAATATAACATATTGTTTTAACTGCTAATGCATTTGTATTAATAGGGCAATCTCTGACAATTGTGCTTCAATAATTACCAAATCATGGTTAAGAAATAGACAAAGAAACAAGAAATGATATTACCAGACAAATGGATATCTGACAATTGCCTGCAGTATCTAACTCACATATATCATGATATTTTAAGGTTGGGGCTTACAAGGGCAGTTAATTATGTATTTCAAACAAAGCTCTATTTTGCTATTGTTCTTCCATTGACTACAGTAATAGGCACTGCAGCTGAAATTGTGCCCAAGAGAACCCAAGTCTACCAGTTGGTTAACCTTGGGACATTCCACTAAAAAAAGCACCAGATTCTTTTTAAATGCCTAATTCATGAAACTCTTTTTTGTTTAGCATTGATCAGCACTTGAATAAGTTGAGTTGGTATCATATTAACATAAATAGTGACACTTTAGTGAGGTTTTTTCTTTTTCTTTCTTTTCTGCAGTTTAACAAGTAGTTCAGAGATTTCTAGTTCTTTTTTTAAAAAAAATTTTTTTAATGTTTTTTATTTATTTCTAGGAGAGAGAGAGAGAGAGAGACAGCGTGAACAGGGGAGGGTCAGAGAGAGAGGGAGTCACAGACTGAAACAGGCTCCAGGCTCCGAGCTGGCAGTCAGCACAGAGCCCGACGCGGGGCCCGAACCCACAAACCGCGAGATCATGACCCAAGCGAAAGTCGGACGCTTAACCGACTAAGCCACCCAGGCGCCCCCAGAGATTTCTAGTTCTTAAAACAGGAAGTTAATTTAGAAGTCTGCAGAGTTAAGTAAGCATCTAACTACAGTAATAGAAAAGGGCTGTAAAGTTCTTCCTTAGAATTGTTTGCATATTCCATTTACACTCCCAGAATGAACTCCCATATAGATTTGTTCTCAGACTTCTTGTCTTCTCTTTTGTCAGATATGTCCATCTTTGCATTTTTCAACTCTACATAATCAAGGTATTACTGGCTTCATATAATGAGTCTGGAGGCTTTCCTTGCATTTCTATTTTTTGGAATAGTTTGAGAAGAATAAGTATTAATTCTGCTTTAAATATGTGGCAGAATTCCCCTGGGAAACCATTTAGCCCAAAACTCATATTTTTTGGGAGATTTTTGATTATTGATTCAATTCCTTTGTTGGTTATGGGTCTGTTAAATTTTGTATTTCTTCCCATTTGACTTTTGGTAGTGTGTGAGTGTCTAGGAATTTGTCCATTTCTTCCATATTGACCAGTTTGTTGGCATATAATTTTAACTTTTTTAAGCTTATTTATTTTGAGAGAGAGAAAGAGAATGAGCATGGTAGGGGCAGAGAGAGAGGGAGGGAGAGAATCCCATGTGGGGCTTGAACCCATGAACCTTGAGAACATGACCTGTGCCAAAATCAAGAGTTGGAAGTTTAACTGGCTCAGCCACCCACATGCTATGGTGTATATTCTTTCAGTATTCTCTAATAATAGTTTGCATTTCTGTGGTGGTGGTTGTGATCTTTCCTCTTTCATTTTTGATTTTATCTATTTGTATCCTCTCTTTACTTTTTGAAAAGTCTGGCTAGGGCCTTATCAATTTTTTTTTATTCTTTCAAAAAACGAACTTAGTTTCAATTTTTTATTCTACTAGTTTCTTTAGATGCAACATTAGGTTCTGTATTCAGGACCTTTTTTGCTTCTTGAGACAGGCCTGAATTGCAATGTACTTTCCTCTTAGGACTCCCTTGGCTGCATCCCAAAGGGTTTGGAATCCTGTGTTCTCACCTTTGTTTGCTGCCATGTATTTTTTAAATTTCTTCTTTAATTTCCTGATTAACACATTCATTCTTTTTATTTTAATTGTTTTATGTTTTTATTTTATTTTCAGAGAGAGAGACAAAGATAGAGCAAGGGAGGGGCAGAGAGAGAGGGAGACACAGAATCTTAAACAGGCTTCAGGCTCTGAGCTATTAGCACAGAGCCTGATGCGGGGCTCGAACCCACGGACTGTGAGATCGTGATTTGAGCCAAAGTCGGACACTTAACACACTGAGCCACCCAGGTGCCCCAACCCATTCATTCTTTAGCAGGATGATCTTCAACCTCCATGTATTTGAGGAATTTCCAATTTTTTCTTGCAATTGGTTTCAAGTTTCATAGCATTGTGATCTGAAAATATGCATGGTATGATCTCAATATTTTTGTACCCGTTGAGGGACAATTTGTGACCCAGTATATGATCTATTTTGGAGAATGTTCCATGTGCACTCAAGAAGAATGTGTATTCTGGGGCTTTTGGATGAAATGTTCTGAATATATCTGTTAATCCATCTGGTCCAGTGTGTCATTTAGAGCCATTATTTCCTTGTTGATTTTCGGCTTAGTCCATTGCTGTAAGTGAAGCATTACAGCCTCCTACAATTACAGTGTAATTATCAATGTTTGTTTATGTTTGTATTTAATTGATTTATATATTTGGGTTTACCCACATTAGAGGCATAAGTATTTACAGTTGTTAGCTCTTCTTGATGGATAGACCATATAAATCCCTTCAATAGATGCAGGAAAAGCATTTAACAAAACACAGCCTCCTTTTTTGATAAAAATCCCCAAGAAAGTTGGGATAGGTGGAATATACCTTAACATCATAAAAGCCATATATGATTTGCCTCCCTCCCTCTCCCATTAAGTTCATCCTAGTCCTCCTATACGTGCAAACATAGGATATTTGTCCTTCTCTGCCTGACTTATTTCGCTCAGCATAACACCCTCAAGGTCCATCCATGTTGCTACACATGGCCAGATTTCATTCTTTCTCATTGCCATGTAGTATTCCATTGTATAGAAAAACCACATCTTCTTGATCCATTCATCAGTTGATGGACACTTAGGCTCTTTCCATGTTTTGGCTATTGTTGAGAGTGCTGCTAGGAACATTGGGGTACATGTGCCCCTATGCACAGACTCTTGTATCCCTTGACAAAATTCCTAGCAGTGCTATTGCTCGGCCATAGGGAAGTTCTAGTGTTAATTTTTTGAGGAACTTCCACACTGTTTTCCAGAGGGGTTGCACAAGTTTACATTCCCACCAACAGTGTAGGAGGGTGCCGATTTCTCCACATCCTCGGGAGCACTTAGACTCCTCTGATTTGCTCTTTTTAGCCAATCTGACTGGCGTGAGGTGGTATCTCAGTGTGGTTTTGATTTGTATTTCCCTGATGAGGAGGGATGCTGAGCATCGTTTCATGTGCCTGTTGGCCATCTGGATGTCCTCTTTGGAGAAGTGTCTGTTCATATCTCCTGCCCATTTCTTCACTGGGTTGTTTGTTTTTTGGGTGTGGAGTTTGGTGAGTTCTGCATAGATTTTTGATACTAGCCTTTTACCTGATATGTCATTTGCAGCTATCTTTTCACATTCCGTCGGTTGCCTATTAGTTTTATGGATTGTTTCCTTTGCCGTGCAGAAGCTTTTAATACTATGAGAGACTCTTGAATGCAGAGAACAAACTGAGGGCTGATGGGGGTGGGAGGGAGGGGAAGGGGGTGATGGTCATGGAAGAGGGTACTTGTGAGGATGAACACTGGGTGTTATATGGAAACCAACTTGACAATGAACTATTTAAAAATAAATAAATAAATAAATAAATAAATAAATAAATAAATAAATGCCGTATATTAAAGGCTCACAGCTAATAGTATCCTCAATGGGAAAAAGCAGACAGTTTTTTCCCTAAGCTAAGGAAGACAACAGGGATGTTCACTCTCACCACTGTTGTTCAACATAGTACTGGAAGTCTTAACTTCAATATTCAGACAAAAAAAAAGAAATAAAGGACACCAAAATTGGCAAGGGAAAAATCAGTCAATGTTTCACTCTTCACAGATGCCATGATACTCTACATGGAAAACATAAAAGACTCCACCAAAGAACTGCTAGAGCTATTACAATAATTCAAAAATGTTGCAAGTTATAAAATCAATATACAGAAACTGGTTGCATTTATATAAACCAATAAGCAGAAAGAGAAATCAAGGTATCAAACTCATTTATAGTTGCACAAAGAGCATTAAATACCTAAGACTAAACCTAACCAAAGAGGTAAAAGATCTGTAAGCTGAAAACTATAGAAGCATATGAAAGAAATTGTAAAAGACACAAAGAAATGGAAAAACATTGCATACTCATAGATTGGAAGAACACATGTTGTTAAAATGCAGACACCACCCAAAGCGATCTACATATTCAATGCAATTCTTATCAAAATAACAGTAGCACTCCTCACAGAGCTAGAACAAACAGTCATAAGATATGTATGGAACCAGAAAAGGCCCCGAATATCCAAAGTAATACTGAAAATAAAAACCAAAACTGGAAGCATCATAATTCTGGACTTTAATCATCAAGATAGTATGGTATCAAGATAGTATGGTATTGACACAAAAACAGACACATGGATCAATTGAAGAGAATAGAGAATCCAGGAATGGACCAACAAACATATGACCAACTAATCTTTGACAAAACAGGAAAGGGTATCCAATGGGAAATAAAAGACAATCTCTTTAGCAAATGGTGCTGGGAGAACTGGACAGTAACCTTCAGAAAAATGAAACTGGGCCACTCTCTTAAACCAGACACAAAAATACATTCCAAATGGATGAAAGACCTAAATTTGAAACCGAAAACCATCAAAACCCTACCAGAGAAAACAGGCAGCAACCACTTTGACCTAGGCTGCAGCAACTTCTTCCTTAACATGTATCCAGAGAAAAGGAAAGTAAAAGCAAACATGACCTATCAGGGCATCATCAAAACAAAACGCTTCTACACAGCAAAGGAAACAATAAGGATAACTATAAGGCAACCAACAGATTGAGAGAAGATGTTTTCAAATGACATATTGGATAAAAGGTTAGTATCCAAAATCTATAAAGAACTTATCAAACTCAACACCCAAAAAACAAATCATCCAGTGAAGAAATTGGCAGAAGACATGAATAGATAGATACTTTTCCAAAGAAGATATCCAGATGGCTAACAGACACATAAGAAGATGCTTGATATCATTCATCATCAGGGAAATACAAATCAAAACCTCCATGAGATACCACCTCACACCTGTCAGAATGGCTAAAATTAACATCTGTGGAAACAACAGATGTTGGTGAGGATGCAGAGAATGAGGAACCCTTTTGCACTGCTGGTGGGAATGTAAACTGGTGCAGCCAATCTGGAAAACAGTATGGAGATTCCTCAAAAAATTGAAAATAGAACTACCCTGTGTCCCAAAAATTGCACTACTAGGTATTTATGCAAAGGATACCGGAGTGCTGATCAAAAGAATGCATTCTTGCCATCTGCAACAACATGGATGGAACTAGAGTGTATTATGCTAAGCAAAATAAGTCAGTCAGAAAGACAAATATCATATGATTTCACTCATATATGGAATTTAAGATATAAAACAGATAAACATATGGGAAGGGAAGCAAAAACAGAGGGAGACAAACCATAAGAGACTCTTTAATACAGAGAACAAACTGAAGGTTGCTGAAGGGGGAGATGGTTGGGAGAATCAGTTAAATGGATGATGGACATTAAGGAGAGCACTTTTCAAGATGAGCACTGGGTGTAGTATGTAGGAGATAAATCACTGGGTTCTACTCCTGAGCCAAGACTACACTGTATATTAACTAACTTGAATTTAAATTTTAAAAAAATGTGGGGATTTCATTCTAGTGGAAATGCAAGTTCAAATTCTAAATCTGTATCAAAATTCATTTTACTTAAAAGTTAGTATCTTTTTGATTCCTCCCCTGCTCCCATGGCATTCTCACCACAGAAATATCTAAGTTGCTATTAATATTTTGATAAAGATAATGATTTTGCTCTTCCATTGTCTAGTATATTTCAGTCTTTTTCTGCATTTCATATTCTCTCTTTGCCTCTTTCCTTCTTTTTACTTTCGTGGTTACTTTCATAAAATTGTGCAATATATGTCTACAGAACTCTATTCCCAACACAAAATATGTTTTTATTCTTTAAAAATAATTTACTCATTTCAGAATATTCTAAGGTTTTGTTTAAAAGTATACACATTTGAATAAGTTATGACTTTTAATGTATATTTAATATTAAAATATTTCATTCTGGCATTAGTGTGGCACATCCCAAAGGATGCATTTCACCCTCACATTGTAATGATAGTGGTGTTTCTCATCTAGAAGTAAACTCTTTTTCATGCAGTGATCTCTAAAGTTGAACTCAAAATTTAAAACAATGAGAAATCTTAATCAAGTGATTATTTGGCAATTCCTCATGTTTAAGTTTGAAATTTAAATGATACATAATATAAAAAGATAGGCTATTTAAATATTGGGCCCTACACATCAATAGTAGTGATTTTGTGCTTATTAATAATTAGACCTGTGAAATTGTGAAATACACACTGTGAAATTGCTTATGGATATTGACAAGCCAGAAATCTTTACCTTGGGATTTTTCTTTTCCTGGAAAATCTTTGAAATATTCTTCAAATGGCAATATAGTTGACTCAGCATTACCTTGGCTATATAATTTTCTGGGAAAAGAGGATCATTGCTTTTAGGCTAACCATTATGTGTATTTCTTTAAAAACTTAATTTTTGACAATTTATTGAAAAGAATGTTGAAATAAAAAATTAAAACATTGCAAATAATATGATTAGTCTCTAACATATGTTATCACAGAGGGCATCAAGGACAAAGTATTTTCCTTGCATGTATTTTAAAAGAACAGTAAAGTAGAATTGAAATGTTTAATATAATCTACAATGTAAGTCACTCTCTAGAAGATTGATCTTTCAAATATAAAGTAAGCAAGGGAGCATCACCTCACTCATGAACTGAAAAAAATGGAAGGCCATAAAGGATGCGTTCACCATTATGAACTAATACACAAAGCAATTTAAACAAATGCTGTCACAGACACTGTATGAGGACTGAATGAGCTGCTAGGCTCCCTCAGTTTAGAAGACTCAGAGTGATGTCTAGTGTGTGTGTGTATGTATTGAATGAATATCTGGGAGAGGCTGGAACTAACACAAAAACTGAACTTACTAGATCTACCAAATGCAAATCAATCACTATTAGACAGAGATGTCTGTCTGTTTTTTGATAACATTTTATTTTTTTAGTTTATTTATTTTGAGACAGAGAACATGAGTGGGTGAGGGACAAACACAGAGGAGAAGGAGAGAGAAGTTCCCAAGAAGGTCCCATACCCAGCATGGAACTTGAGATGCGGCTCGATCCCATGATCACAAGATCACGACCTGAGTGGATTTTAAGAGTTGGTCACTTAACCAACTGAGCCACCCAGGCACCCCTTGATAACATTTAATATGAGTGTGTAAACTACTGATTATGTCACTACCATCTTTCTTTAATTTTAATTATTTTCTCTTCTCACACTGGCAAGCAAAATTTAAAAAGTCTTCAGAGAAGAAGCAAGGAAATATTTTTCATTGCATGATTCCTCCAACATGAACAAATTTTATTTCTTTTTGCATCTATAATAGTGGTGTATATTCATGTTAAAATGCGTTATTTAGCAGAATTCACATTTAGTCCATATACAAAGTTACAGATTATGAATATATAGCTAAAATAAATTAAGCAGAGCTGCACAAAATTTCAAGACATCAATCTTCATTTTATCTATGAATGTGCTCTCCTTCCATACATATAATATATATTCAAAACATTTATATATGAATATGTATTTATTCATTTATTTTATATTTTTATGTATACATGTATGTGTACATTTGTATATATAAGTATATTACATATATTCAATTAAATCTACCCTAAAGCAGAAATATTTAAGAAAAAAATTATGTAGCTGATGATCTCATTGATCCTAAAGATTTAAATTTTTTCCCTCCAACACCAACCATTTTCTGATCTACACTAATCATACTGAAAAACTACATTTTATGGCATGAGGCTGTGTGATCAGAGCTTGAACAAAAGATCAAATTTAGGTGGATTTTTATTCAATTTCAATGATAAGTAAGTTCTGAATAAATATGTTTCTAAGGTAGACATGTAGAACTAATATGATAAATTATTATCATGTATCTTAATTTCTCTTTTGTTTTTGTTAAATATTATAAATTCTTATTTAAATAAACATATAGTTGGTCATTTAAACCAAAAGGCTAAACTGAAACATCATGCTTGAATTTGATCATCATATTTTTCGAACCTTTGGTCACTAGCTAAAAATCTTACCTGCAGTTAAAGCACAAGCACAATTCTGGAAACGTTCTTATGATTGCGAGAAATCAATTAAGGGGCTGTGTTTGTCCACTGAAGCTCCAAATGCCCTCTTTTGTTTGGCCATTACAAATACATATGGATCTGTGAGTTCCTAAAAGTGTAATGCCATGCCATATCAGCCATATCAAGCAAACTATATGGTAATTTATACGGATTTTATAGAATCATCTCTATAATCTGTTCTCTCTATAACCTGTTCTCTTACCTTAGCCATTTTTTATTCTTGGTTTTCTTTGTCGTTTCTCTGTTAGAATTGTTTGTTCACAACCTGGCTCAATAAGTGCTTTGTGTTGTTATTAGTTCTATGTGTACAGCTGTTTATAAACTTTTTCTAAAAGTCTGTATTTGTTTGGAAATGAATCCAATTAAGAAATACAAATGATATTTCTTTCTAGGTTGGCCAAAACTTTGAGAAAGAAATTATTGCCAAAGTTTATTGCTGTTTCTTCTTTTCAGTAGCCTCCCTTCAAACTTTATGGCAGTAAATGCCAAAGAGTCTCATGTATCAAATGTATAGCAAGCTGTGAGCCAGGTGTCTTCAATTACAGGTGATATGCAAACATTAATCATTTTAATCTTTTAAATAAAACTCCCCCAAATTGAGCAACCTTTACCTCAGTGAAACTGTGGTTGCTAGGAAGTTCTTTATTCCACCACTCTTGAATTCTGTTATATCTGCCTGGAATAACTATAGGGAAAGTAAAAGACCCATAGAAAGCAGGCAATAAGCGTTATGAGTAAAGTTAGACTGTTAACATATTGAGAGCAGGGGTCTGAGTCACACTTTTATACAAAACTCAAGCATTTGGTCTATTGATATGTGTATTTACATATTAAAAAAATTATCCAGGGATTTATACTACCTTTGGGGTCATCAAAACCAATTGCAATGTGAACAATGGTATGATGTTTAGGTGAAAACAAGTGATCTTCTCTCTAATTTCTCTGAAAACAAACTCCAAGCTACAAGTAGCCAAAGACGAATGATGGCTGAACTCAATAGATTAATACAAATTCTGGTTAAAACAAATACGGTTTTAAAGATTTCTTGCCATATTGATAGGATTACCATTTACAGCACTTGATAGGATGTATATTCTGTATATTTTCCCTTTTTTCAGATATTCAATTTTTTAAATTTAGCTTTTGGAGTTTGAATAAGTAATGTATTTGAATGGTCAACATTCAAAACCATGTATCAAGGTACACATCTAGAAGAATTACCTCCACACCAATCTCTGTCTATCCCACTTATCCTTGCCTCTGTAATCATTTTCACTAGATTCTTATGTATTATTCCAGGATTTATTTTATGTAAATGTAAGCAAATATTCATAGGCTGTATCCTGGTTGTTATAAACAGTTTCTAATAGATGGAAACTGGGGTTTAGCTACAGTTTTAAAATGATAGATAGTGCTATAAAGAATAACACTGAACAGATATAATTCATACATATTCCTAGAAGTGTGATCAAATGAACTTTAGAAATCAATTTTTCAAGTCAAACAAACTTTAGAATTAATTTTTCTAGTCCTAGAAAAATGTTACTATTGTTTTTGGGATTACACCAAATTTAATATTAGAGAGGATTATTATTGTAGATTTTTCTTGTAATATCTACATTAGTATCAAAGGAAATATATAACAATTTAGTTCAATAGTTTATTCCTCATTTTTTCCATTAAGATGATGCAATGACAAGATTACAGCATGTCATTTCCTTTGTTTGACTTTATGTTTGTGTCTTGAAGTATTTTAAAGTTTTTCCTTATGACCATTGCCAAATTCCAGTTATATTTGTTTCTAAGTATTTTATTCTTTTCATTGTGCTATTGTAAATGCCCTTTCTTAAATAGTCTATTAATTAACGCATTAACATAAAATGTTCAAATTTTAGAAAATAGTCTTTTTACCATTTAGTAATTTATTTTAAAAAAATCAAATACTGAATTAACTCTATAGTTAACAAGATATCATTTGCATTTTCTAAGCTGTTCACTGGAATTTAGCTGTGTGACACCCTTTGATGTTAATGAGATCCATAGCCTAAATCTCCATGAACAGCTTAGAAATTTAAAATGTTTGTGAGACAGACAGTTCCTATTTTTTTAATAGTTTTCTTTATTCATTTTATTTCAGGTATATGTGTATATCTATATAATTGTATGTATATTATTATATACAGCCACGTTACTCTATTCAGCAAGGCTATCATTTGGAATAGAAGGAGAAATAGTTTGCCAGAAAAAACAAACACTAGAAGGAGATTGTGACCACTAAACTGCAATCAATATGATAAAGGGCTTTTTGAGTGGAAAGCAAAGACTAAAAGTGACAAAAACAAGAAAGGAACAGAGAAAATCTGCAGAAACTATGACTTGACAGGTAACAAAATTGCACTGAATACATATCTATTAATAATTACCCTGAATGTAAGGGGACTAAATGCTCTAATGAAAAGCCATAGTATGTCAGAATGGATAAAAAACAAAAGTCATCTACATGCTGCCTATAAGAGACTCATTTTAGACTTAAAATAACCTACAGACTGAAAGTGAGGGATCGAGACATGTTTACCATGTGACTGGATGTCAAAAGAAAGCCAGAGTAGCAATACTTATATTAGACAAACTGGACCTTAAAACAAAGACTGTAACAAGGGTTGAAGAAAGGCACTATATCATAATAAAGGTGATAATCCAAAAAGAAAATCAAAGAATTGTAAATATTTATGTCCTCAACAAGAAAGCATCTAAACATATAAAAATAGCAAACATAAAGAAACTAATTGATAATAATACAGTAATAGAAGGGGACCTTAACTCTCCACCTATATCAATGGACAAATAAATGACCCAAGCAAAAAATCAACAAGGAAACAATGACTTTGAATTACATACTGGACCAGATGGACTGAAGAGATATATTCAGAACATTCCATCCTGGGGTGCCTGGATGGTTCAGTTGGTTAAACGTCCGACTTTTGATTTCGAGTCAGATCATGATCTCACGGTTTGTGAGATTGAGCCCCAAGTTGGGCTTCATGCTGCCAGTGTGGAGACTCCTTGGATTCTCTCTCTCCCTCTGCCTCTGCTCCTCCCCTGCTCATTCCTCATTCTCTGTGTGTGTGTGTGTGTGTGTGTGTGTGTGTGTGTCTCACTCAAAATAAATAAATAAACTTAAAAAAAATCCACCCTAAAACAGCATAATACATATTCAAGTGCATGCACATGGGAGAATCACCAGAATAGATCACAAAGTAGTACAGAAATCAAGCATCAAGAAGTGCAAAAAGATTGTGATCATGTCATGCATCTTTTCTGATCACAAAGCTATGAAACTTGAAATCAACCACAAGGAAAAATTTGAAAAGACCAGAAATGCATGGATGCTAAACAACATGCTATTAAAGAGTGAATGGGTCAACCAAGAGATCAAAGAAGAAATATTTTAAAAGCATGGAAACGAATGAAAATGAAAACATGATAGTCCAAAATCCTTGAGATGCAGCAAAAGTGTTCCTAGGAGGAAAGTAAATAGCAATAGAGGCCTACATTAAGAAGCAAGAAAAATCCCAAATAAACAACCTAAACTTACACCTATAAGAGCTAGAAAAAGAACAACAAATGAAGCCTAAAGGAATTTATTATATCTCAGTCTTGACTGCCTTAGGAAGACACTGTACTTTAAATCAACATATGTCAAGTTAGGATATTAGGAAGAGAACTGAAACGAATTTTTGGCAGAGGCTTAGGAAAACATAAAACACTATTATCCTGAGTTGAGTTTTCTGCTGCACTGAGTTTTACCTTACATATTTTAATGTGATAAAAACTTTCTCTCTATCTATGAGTATACTGTTTCATCATAATGGTATGAATATAATGGAGAATGTTAGGTTTCAATTGTGACCTTTACACAAAATAATTTTTATAATAGATTATGGGATACTTTTTGAAAAGAAATCCAGTAGTGCATTTGTAATTAAAACCTTTATCCTTTTTTAATTTTTTTAAAATGTTTTATTTATTTCTGAGAGAGAGACAACATGAGAAGAAGTCAGAGAGAGGGAGACACAGAATCTGAAACAGGCTCCAGGCTCTGAGCTAGCTGTCAGCACAGATCCCGATGCGGGGCGCGAACCCACGAACGGTGAGATCGTGACCTGAGTTGAAGTCGGACGCTTAACTGACAGAGCTACCCAGGCACCCCATAACCTTTATCCTTTAACTACTAAGTGTAACTTATCATTTTTGGATAAGTTTTAAGAAGTAGGGAAATAGAATTAAAATGCAAACTCAATTATGGTCAGAATTATCTAAGATTAATCTAAAATGTGTATTTCTAAATACTGAATAATTCTATGTAAAAAGTTTTATTATCATTATGATTATTAGAATATTATGAAGTTGTATTTTGAAGTTCCCTTTATTGAAGAAGACACTATATAATTTAGCTATTGATTAATGGAGCTGAATTGCTTCTGAGCAGTTAATCTTTTCTAAAAATTACTAGATAATTGAAATAGCAATTTTTATTTTTATTTTTTTTACAAATAGTTTATTGTCAATTTGGTTTCCATATAACACCCAGTGCTCATCCCCACAAGTGCTCTCCTCCATGCCCATCTCCCCCTTCCCCCTGCCACACCCATCAGTCCTCAGTTTGTTCTCAGCATTCAAGAGTCTCTCATGGTTTGCCTCTCTCCCTCTCCTCCACTATTTCCCCCCTTCTTCTCCCCCTTGGTCCTCCGTTAAGTTCCTCCTAATCCTCCTATACGTGCAAACATATGGTATTTGTCCTTCTCTGCCTGACTTATTTCACTCAGCAGAACACCCTCAAGGTCCATCCATGTTAGTACACAAGGCCAGATTTCAATTTTTCTCATTGCCATGTACTATTCCATCGTATAGATAAAGCACATCTTCTTGATCCATTCGTCCGTTGATGGACACTTAGGCTCTTTCCATGTTTTGGCTATTGTTGAGAGTGCTGCTATGAACAGTGGGGTCTATGTGCTCCTATGCATCAGCACTCCTATATCCCTTGGGTAAATTCCTAGCAGTGCTATTGCTGGGTCATAGGGGAGTTCTATTGTTAATTTCTTGAGGAACCTCCACACTGTTTTCCAGAGGGGCTGCACCAGATTACATGCCCATTTCTCCACATCCTCGCCAGCATCTAGAGTCCTCTGATGTGCTCATTTTAGCCATTCTGACTGGTGTGAGGTGGTATCTCAGTGTGGTTTTAGATTTGTATTTCCCTGATGAGGAGGGATGCTGAGCATCGTTTCATGTGTATGTTGGCCATCTGGATCTTTGGAGAAGTGTCTGTTCATTTCTTCTGCCTGAAATAGCGATTTTTAGTAGATTGATTAGTCCTTATAATAAATCAATCATATATTAATTAAGGATTTATTTTAAACTTAACACTTCAAAGCTTGTGGATAAAACAAATTAGCTGTTTCAGTTAATTGAAGATAAAGAGAATCTTTTAGGTAGCTTAAGTAATTCAGTTGAAATAAGAAATCTTGTAATCTTTCAAAGAAGGAGAAAAATAAAATCCTAGGTTAAGAATCCACAGTATAAATGCCAATATAGACTGGACATCTAAAAAACAAAGCGGCACCTGTATGGTTCAGTCAGTTAAGCATCAGACTCTTAATTTTGGCTCAGGTCATGATATCATGAGTCCAAGCGCTGTGCAGGGTTCAAAGCTGACAGCGTGGAGCCTGCTTGAGATTCTCTCTCTCCCTCTCTCTGTCCCTCCCTCCCTCCCTTTCTCTCTCTCTCTCTCCCCCTCTCTTTCTTTCTCTTAAAATACATAAATAAACTTTAAACAAAGGAAAATTTTGAACTTAAGAACACATCATATTCCTGGAAACTCCAAATATCCCTTTCATGTTCTCCTTTGTTTTGTTAGTTGAGCTAAGGCATACGGATAACCTTTCTTAAGGAAGGTTAACCTATAATTTCAGTCAGCATCTGGATTGTTTTGAGACTCTGGTAGCTCCACAAACAGCAAATATTTTAACTTGAAGAAAATGCCTAAGTACTTAGGTTTTTTTGACCAAAAAAAAAAAAAAAGATTAAAATGAGTCTGATTTAGTTTAATCACATTTTATTAATGCCATTCTCTTCTGTAGGCTTGTAAGATATCAAAGTAAGCTTTGTATTAGCTTTAAACTTTCTGAGCTGGATTTGAATCATTTGAGACTAAATTAAAGCAAGAACTAATTTTCTTCTTGCTTTAACTACTAGGAGGTTAGCATGTCTTTTCCTGAGACACTTAAGTATTTCTAGTAACAATACTATTTAAAAATAAATCTACCTAGAAATTAAAAAAAATATATATATATATATGTTTAACAAGAGGGACAGGTTTCTATGAAGTCTCTTTCAGGTAATATTAAAACTCTAGGCATATCTAATGGCTGTATAGTCTCAGTTCCAAAGAGTATCTCTGAGTGATAATTGCCTATAATTTGAAATTTAAGAATATTACTCTGCTGCAGTATCCTTTGTAAGAATTGCAGATGTGTATTTCAATAAGCCAAGCACTTCATTTTTTAACACTTAGAATGCTATATTAAAGTATATTTTATTTATTTATTTTTTATTTATTTTTAAAAAAAAATTTTACAAATAATTTAAAATTCCTCTTGAGAATTTCTCTAAATCTGGGATTAACCCATCAAATTATATTGCATTCATATATCATCTTGAGAGTATGTTTTCCTCATAGCCTGTAACATTTGATTTAATTGAAAAATAGTTGGCCCACTTTGGCATCTAGATTTAGTTATTGAACTGAAGGGAGAATCAAAAAACAGCCTTTCTATCATCTTTTTGGATTATCTCATCCATCTACTCCGACTACTTTAAAAGCAACGGAGGCCGAAATGAACATTGATACATAGCATTAATTCAGTTGCAAGATGTAGAAAGGTGCATCGGTGGCTCAGTTGGCTAAGTCTCAAACTTCAGCTCAGGTCACGATCTCACTGTTCTTGAGTCTGAACCTCACATCAATTCTCTGCTGTCAGTGCAGAGCCTGCTTTGGATCTTCTGTTTCCCTCTCTCTCTCCCACATTCCCTGCTCATGCTCTCTCTTTCTCCCAAAATTAAATAATAAAGCATTTTTTTAATGTTTAAAGAAAAGAGAGGAGCCTGGGTGGCTCAATCAGTTAAGCATCCGACTTTGGCTCAGTTCATGATCTTGCAGTTCATGGGTTTGAGCCCAGCATAGTGTTCTGTGCTGACAGCTCAGAGCTTGAAGCCTGTTTCAGATTCTGTGTCTCCCTCTCTCTCTACCCCCGCCTTTGCTTGACTCTGTCTCTCTCTGTCTCAAAAATAAACATTAAAAATTAAAAAAAAAAAAATAGAAAACAAGCTGTAGAAAGCTATAGGAAAAGCAGTTTTAGAATATTGTTCTGGCTACCTTCTTCATTCAGCAAATGTATTTTATATTTATAAATATCAATGTTAGAGGGGCAGTTTTGTTTAGTATATAAAATACTATCCTGAATTTTAGAAATTCTGGATGGGAATTAGCTGTGTGGAATTTGGGAAATCTCTTCCTCTACATACACCTGAACTTATCTCATCTGTAAAATGAAGGTTGAGAACTTGTTGACCTCTTAGGCTTCCACTAAATTGAAACATTTATGTCTTTAGAATTTCAAAGTGTAGAAAACATCCTCAAAAATTGATATCATATCACAATATCATGTACAAATATTCTCTAAAAGGTCAAATACAAAAATACCTGTAGTTGAATTTGTTCTTTAAATTTTAATATCTTATTCTTTCATGTAATGCATCTAAAAGTGATAAATTAACTTTTTGTTAAACAAAGAAAATATAATTAATTTTAAATCTAAGGGTTGATTTATTTGGCAGTAGAAATTCTTCAATGGATTAAATAGAGGAAGAAAAATGCCAAGAAGTGCATTTTAAGTCAATTTCACAGGAAAGATTTAACATCTCTACTAAACACTGGGTCCCTTCAATGTAGTGCTCTAATTTATACATCAAAGTGAGAATAAGGATGCTGAAGCATAGTCTGAAGAAACAACTCAATTTTTCCATCAAAAAGTTTCTCATCAGTTACACAGTCCATGAAATCCTCATTAACAAGCAGAGGCCCTGTGCACTGAGTATATATGTTTACCGTTGCTCACACCTGAGCAGTGTGTAATAAAGTTTATGGCTTTTGCTGTTCCACATGCAGGGAACACTGAGATTAGAGCTGGTCTATATAAATGTTAATGGATTCATGGTCTTGCATACTGCTGTTTTAAAACAGTAGTCTCTTAATAGCAAATGTTCCATTTTGTGCAGATTTCCATTTATATGCAGATACTTGGCGCCTACTTTATTTCTTGAGACAAGGATTAGTTTTGCTTTAGATTGCCAACTTACAACACAGATCTACCACCAACAGTTTTATGAAGCCTAACCCCCTTCAGAAACACTGAAATTTTAGTTTCTCTGCTACACTAATGTACATTATCTTAATATTTCATAAAAATTTTTCATTCAAAGAGGGTAAACCAAAATGTCAAGAAAAATTCCCACTGACGTGTAAACTGAACAAACAAACAAACTCTAAGTGCTGGAATTAAACTTTGTTTTTTGCTTTCTAGATGAATGATATCTCTTCAATATAAAAACTGTAAGCCCACAAGACGGGAAAAAGATGGAATATACACATTTATTCATTCATTTCTAAACATTCTTAAAACTTTAAAACCAGAAAACAATGTTATCAATATCTTAGCTGTTATTTCTTCCATTTTTAGGAAGTCTTGCTTGAGCAGATCCCAAACTCAAAGCCCTACTCCATGTGTGCTTGAGAATAGGAATTAAACATGTATCTTTTTTTAAAAAAATATAATTTATTGTCAAACTGGTTTCCATACAACACCCAGTGGTCATCCCAACAAGTGTCCTCATCAATGTCCATCACTCACCTTGCCCTCACCTCCAACCCCATCCACCTTCAGTTTGTTCTCAGTATGGAAGAGTATCTTATGGTTTGTCTCCTTCTCTCTCTGTATCTTTTCCTCTTCCCATCCCCCATAGTCTTCAGTTAAGTTTCTCCAGATCCACATAGGAGTGAAACATATGATATCTGCCTTTCTCTGCTTAACTTATTTCACTTAGCATAACACCCTCCAGTTCCATACACGTTGCTACAAACGGACAGATTTCATTCTTTCTCATTGCCAAGTAGTATTCTATTATATATATAAACCACATTTTCTTGATCCATTCTTCAGTTGACGAACATTTAGGCTGTTTCCATGATTTGGCTATTGAAAGTGCTGCTATAAACATTGGGGTACATGTGCTCCTATGCATCAGCACTCCTGTATCCCTTGGGTAAATTCCTAGCAGTGCTATTGCTGGGTCATAGGGGAGTTCTATTGTTAATTTTTAGAAAAACCTCCAAACTATTTTCCAGAGGGGCTGCACCAGTTTGGTATCCCACCAACAGTGTAAAAGAGTGCCCACCTTTCCTCATCTTCACCAGCATCTATAATCTTCAAATTTGTTCGTTTTAGTCACTCTGACCAGCATGAGGTTGTATCCCAGTGTTACTTTAATTTGTATTTCCCTGATGATGAGTGACTTGAGCATTGTTCATGTGTCTGTTAGCCATCCGGATATCTTCTTTGGAGAAGTGTCTACTCATGTCTTCTACCCATTTCTTCACTGGATTATTTGTTTATCGGGTGTGAAGTTTGGTAAGTTCCTTATAGATTTTTGATACTAGCCCTTTATTTGATATGTCATTTGCAACTATCTTTCCCCACTCCATAGGTTGCCTTTTAGTTTTGTTGATTGTTTCCTTTGCTGTGCAGAAGCTTTTTATCTTGATGAGGTTCCAATAGTTCATTTTTTATTTTGACTCCCTTGCCTTTGGAGATGTGTCCAGTAAGAAATTGCTGTGGCTGAAGTCGAAGAGGTTGTTGCTTGCTTTCTCCTCTAGGATTTTGATGGTTTCCTGCCTCACATTCAGGTCATTTGTCCATTTTGAGTTTACTTTTGTGTATGGTGTGAGAAATTGATCTAATTTCATTCTTCTGCATGTTGCTGTCCAGTTCTCCCAGCACCCTCTGTTAAAGAAGCTGTCTTTTTTCCATTGGATACTGTTTCCAGCTTTTTCAAAGATTAGTAGGCCATACATTTGTGGGTCCAATTATGAGTGCTCTACTCTATTGCATGGTCTATGTGTCTGTTTTTGTGCCAAACCATACTGTCTTGATGATGACACCTTTGTAGTAGAGGCTAAAGTCCAGGATGGTAATGTTTCCCATTTTGGTTTTCTTCCTCAGTATTACCTTGGCTATTCATGGTATTTTGTAGTTCCATACCAATTTTAGGAAAGTTTGTTCTATCTTTGAGAAGAATGCTGGTGTAATTTTGGTTGGGATTGCACTGAATGTGCAGATAGCTTTGGGTAGTAATGACATTTTAACTATATTTATTCTTCCGACACATGAGCATGGAATGTGATTCCAATTATTTGCGTCTTCTTCAATTTCCTTCATAAGTTTTCTATAGTTTCCATCATACAGATCTCCTATATCTTTGCTTAGGTTTATTCCTAGGTATTTTATGGATTTTTGTGCAATTGTGAATGGGATCAGTTTCCTGATTTCTCTTTCTGTTGCTTCATTGTTGGTATATAAAAATGCAACCGATTTCTGTACATTGATTTTGTACCCTGAAACTTTGCTGAATTCATGGATAAGTTCTAGTAGGCTTCTGGTGGAGTCTGTCAGTTTTTCTATGTAGAGTATCATGTCGTGTGTGAAAAGTGAGAGTTTGACTTCTTCTTTTGCAATTCTGATGCATTTATTTCCTTTTGTTGTCTGATGGCTGATGCTAGGACTTCCAGCACTATGTTAAACCACAGTGGTGAGAGTGGACATCCCTGTCGTGTTCCTGATCTCAGGGGGAAAGCTCTCAGTTTTTTTCCCATTGAGGACTGATGTTCGCTGAGGGCTTCTCATAGATGGCTTTTATGATGTTTAAGTAGGTTCCTTCTATCCCGACTTTCTCTAGAGTCTTTATTAAGAAGGGATACTGTATTTTGTCAAATCCTTTTTTTTTTTTTGCATCTATCGACAGGATCATACGGTTTTTATCTTTTCTTTTATTAATATGATGTATCACAATGATTGATTTGCGAATATTGAACCAGCCCTGTAACCCAGGAATGAATCCCACTTGATCATGGTGGATCATTCTTTTTATGTGCTGTTGAATCCTCTTGTTGAGGATTTTTGCATCCGTATTCATCAAGGATATTGGCCTGTACTTCTCTTTTTTTTGCTGGATCTCTGTCTGGCTTGGAATGAAAGTGATGCTAGCTTCATAGAATGAGTCTGGGAGTTTTCCTTCGATTTCTATTTTTTGAAATAGCTTGAGAAGAATGGATATTAACTCTGTTTTAAATGTCTGGTAGAATTTCACAGGGAAGTCATCTGGCTCAGGGCTCTTATTTGTTGGAAGATTTTTGATAATTGATTCAATTTCTTCACTAGTTATGGGTCTGTTCATATTCTATGTCTTCCCGTATGAATTTATGGTAGTGAGTGTGTGTTTAGGAATTTGTCCATTTCTTCTCAGTTGTCCAATATCCTGGTATATGATTTTTCATAGTATTCCCTAATAATTGCTTTTATTTCTAGGGGGTGGTTGTAATAAGTCCATTTTCATTTATGATTTTGTCTATTTGAGTGCTCTCTCTTTTCTTTTTGAGAAGCCTGGTGGGAGGCTTGTCAATTTTGTTTATTTTTTCAAAAAAATCAGCCCTTCTTTTCATTGATGTGTTCAACTGTTTTCTGGATTCTATATTGTTTATTTCTGCCCTGATTTTTATTATTTCTCTTCTTCTACTGGGTTTGGGGCGCTCTTGTTGCTTTCCTTCTAGTTCCTTTAGGTGCACTGTTTGGTTTTGTACTTGTGCTTTTTCAAATTTCTTGAAATAGTCCTGGAGTGCAATGTACTTTATTCTTAGGACTGCCTTTGCTGCATCCCATAGAGTTTGTATTGTTGTATTTTCATTTTCATTTTTTTCCATATATTTTTAAAATTTCTTCTCTAATTGCCAGGTTGGCCCGTTCGTTCTTTAGTAGGGTGTCCTTTAACCTCCATGTTTTTGGAGGTTTTCCAGACTTCTTCCTGTGATTGATTTCAAGCTTCATAGCATTGGGATCTGAAAGTTTGCATGGTATGATCTCAATTCTTTTGAATTTATTGACGGCTGCTTTATGTCTCAGTATGTGATCTATCTTGGAGATTGTGCCATGCAAACTTGGGAAGAAAGTGAATTCCATGGCCTCAGGATGTAGAGTTTTAAATATATCTGTCAAATCCATGTGGTCCAATGTGTCATTCAGATCCATTGTTTATTTAGTGATTTTCTGTGTGGTTGATCTATTGATTGCTGTAAGTAGAGTATTAAAGTCCTGCTATTATTAGCACATTCTTATCTATAAGATTGTGTCTGTTTGTGATTAATTGTTTTTATATTTAGGAGATCCTGTATTCAGTGAATAGACATTTATAATTGTTAGCTTTGCGTGATGGATAGACCCTGTAATTATTATGTAATACCCTTCTTCATCTCTTGTTACTGCCTTTACTTTAAAGTCCAGTTTATCTGATATAAGTATAGATACTCCAGCTTTCTTTTAACTTCCAGTAGCATGAGAGATATTTCTCCATCCCCTTACTTTCAATCTAAAGGTGTCCTCTGGTCTCAAATGAGTTTCTTGTAGACAGCAAATAGATAGGTTTTGTTTTGTATCATTCTGCTACCCTATGTCTTTTGATTGAAGCATTTAGTCCATTTGCATTCATTGTTATTATTGAAAAATATGGGTTTAGAGTCATTGTGTTCTCTGTAGGATTCATGCTCATAGTGGTGTCTCTGGTACCTTGTGTTCCTTGCAACATTTCTCTCATAGAGTCCCCCTCAGGTTTTTTCTGTAGGGCTGGTTTAGTGGTGATGAATTCTTCCATAGGGGACAATTTATAGTCTGTTACTTCTGCATCAGTGGCAATTTGTTGCTGGCATCAAGCAGAGCAGGAAAAAGAACCCAGAAGGGGAGTCTTTGTGCAGGGACTGGAATTACACTATTAGTTCTGTCAGCCATCTTATAACATAATTTTTCCCCATCAGTATGACTATAACATCACCAGCTAACTTTGCAAGTTCATCAAGAGCATGTGATTGATTCACTTTTTTATATATTTGTCCCAACACAAAGCTATATCTCTATGACATTCCAGTCATACTAACCACATCTTGCATTTTTCTGCTTTGGACCATATTGCTTTTTATGCAAAACAACTACTACAACACTCCTCTTCACTCTCTGCATCTAACTACCACCAAACTTATTTTATAAACTTGGCCATTATTCACAGTAATAAATCTGTCTTTACTTTACCCCTAGATCAGGGGTCAGAAAACTTTATCTGTAAAGGGCTAGAATAGATATTTATATAACAAATGAGAAAACAAATTTCCACAAAATTTCAAGTGATATTCATATATCATTTATGATAATACTGAGTACAATTTGTTACGCAATATGCATCTCCTAATGAAATGAATAGGCTTGTATATCTGATCTTTGGAAATATCTTTTCATATGGATACTTACTGCCAAATACTGATATCAATCCATAAGCATATAAATTTGTTTCAATATAACTATTTCTTATAAGGAATGTAAACTATTCTATTAAATTTTTTCTTCATATTTTCCATTTAGCATGCCATCACATTGAAGATTAATAATTCCTAATTAAAGTTTAGGTAAAAGCTATTCAGTTGCAACCCACTGAAAATTCATGTCGGGATGGAGATTTTGCTTTTTTAACTTCTGCAGTGCTGGAGTATATAAAGTAATTTGACATTACTTGTAATTCAAACAATTCTAGTTGTCATCAAAATGACTTTAAACCAGTATAAGTCTTACATATAAGCACTGTTTTACCTTATAATTTTAGATTGATTTATTAAGAGACATTATCAAGTTTGCAACAAAAAATAATTTCCAAAGTAATTTTGTGTTTGTAATAGTGGTCAAGGGTGCTTCTCCTCATTTGACAAAATTTCAGTCTTGACTTTGAGCTCATAAAAAAGTCAGTAAGAGTTTGTCACCACTAAACCATCCAACTGCTTGTGAGGTAAGACAAGTCAGAATATTCAACTTGTATTTTTGACAAAAGTTTACAGAATGACAAAGACTCCATTAACAATAATAAATGAAGCCCACTATTGACCCTACCAGTACAATAACACATTATAGACACATGATAGATAGCATCAGCACCTGCTGATGTGTAATACAGTAAATAACTATACGATTTGGACATCTTATATTTTCCTAAGCCTTGTAAATTTGCCCAATTAAACTTTTTTCTGTGCCACATATATTTTACCCACTGTTAGTTGTAACACTTCTTAGCAGATCCCACTTAAAGTGTTACTGAATGAATGCTTTCTCAGCTTCATTGTAAGTATTTTTACCTGTTTTGTTCCACACAGACTATTCATTTATAAAGGCAAATTCTTTACTCACTTCAAACGTGTCATTGCTTCATCAAGTAAAAAACAACCAAACATTGTTGATAACATCTGTTAACATAGTAAGAAGATAAAAAAATACACTTGAAAGTATTTACCCCTCTACAAAATCAACGTACAGATATTGGTGGCAATTTTATACACCAACAATGAAGCAACAGAAAGAGAAATCAAGAAACATCCTATTCACAATTGCACAAAAAAACATAAAATACCTCAGAATAAACCTAAGCAAGGATACAAGATATCTGTATGATGAAAACTATAGAAAACTTATGAAGGAAATTGAAGAAGACACAAAGAAATGGAAAAACCTTCCATGCTCATGGATAGGAAGAATAAATATAGTTAAGATGTCATTACTACCCAAAGCTATCTACACATTCAATGCAATTCCAATCAAAATTGCACCAGCATACGTCTCAAAACTAGAACAAACTATCCTAAAATTTGTATGGAACCACAAAAGACCCCGAATAGCCAAAGTAATACTGAAAAATAAAACCAAAACGGGAGGTATCACCATCCCAGACTTCAGCCTCTACTACAAAGCTGTCATCCTCAAGACAGTATGGTATTGGCACAAAAACAGACACATAGACCAATGGAACAGAATTGAGAACTCAGAAGTGGACCCAAAAGTATACAGCCAACTGATCTTTGACAAAGCAGGAAAGAATATCCAATGGAAAAAAGACAGCCTTTTTAACAGATGGTGTTGGGAGAACTGGACAGCAACATGCAGAAGAATGAAACTAGATCATTTTCTCACACCATGCACAAAAATCAACTCAAAATGGATAAAGGACCTGAACGTGAGACAGGAAACTATCAACACCCTAGAGGAGAAAGCAGGAAACAACCTCCTTGACCTCCACCGCAGCAACTTCTTACTTGACACATCCCCAAAAGCAAGGGAATCAAGAGCAAAAATAAACTGTTGGGACCTCATCAAGATTAAAAGCTTCTGCACAGCCAAGGAAACAACC
This sequence comes from Hyaena hyaena, assembly GCF_003009895.1. Lineage (NCBI taxonomy): Eukaryota > Metazoa > Chordata > Mammalia > Carnivora > Hyaenidae > Hyaena > Hyaena hyaena. The sequence continues at coordinate 108,255 of NW_024082614.1, read as the reverse complement.
CAGAAAATTAATAGGCAACCAACGGAATGGGAAAAGATAGTTGCAAATGACATATCAGATAAAGGGTTAATATCCAGAATCTATAAGGAACTCACCAAACTACACGCCCGAAAAACAAACAACCCAGTGAAGAAATGGGCAGAAGACATGAACAGACACTTCTCCAAAGAGGACATCCAGATGGCCAACAGACACATGAAACGATGCTCAGCATCCCTCCTCATCAGGGAAATACAAATCAAAACCACACTGAGATACCACCTCACGCCAGTCAGAGTGGCTAAAATGAGCAAATCAGAGAACTCTAGATGCTGGCGAGGATGTGGAGAAACGGGCACCCTCCTACACTGTTGGTGGGAATGTAAACTGGTACAGCCCCTCTGGAAAACAGTGTGGAGGTTCCTCAGGAAACTAACAATAGAACTCCCCTATGACCCAGCAATAGCACTGCTAGGAATTTACCCAAGGGATACAGAAATGCTGAGGCATAGGAGCACATGGACCCCAATGTTCATAGCAGCACTCTCCACAATAGCTAAAACATGGAAAGAGCCTAAGTGTCCATCAACAGATGAATGGATCAAGAAGATGTGGTTTATCTATACGATGGAATCCTACATGGCAATGAGAAAGAATGAAATCTGACCATGTGTAGCAATATGGATGGACCTTGAGGGTGTTATACTGAGCGAAATAAGTCAGGCAGAGAAGGACAAATATATGTTTGCACGTATAGGAGGATTAGGGGGAACTTAACGGAGGACTGTGGGGGAGAAGAAGGGGGGAATAGTGGGGGAAAGGGGGAGAGGCAAACCAGGAGAGACTCTTGAATGCTGACAAAGACTGAGGACTGATGGATGTGGGTGGGAGGGGGAGATGGGCACCGAGAGGGGCCCTTGTGGGGATGAGCACTGGGTGTTATATGGAAACCCACTTGACAATAAACTATTCGTAAAAAATAATAATAAAATAAATAAATAAATAAGAAAGTATTTACCCTTACTTTTTAAAATTCATTAATGTTCTTAATGTCCTCAACTTTTTGAGATACTATACTTGTTGAAGCTAACAGTCTTAAGTTTACTTTCTCTAGATGCATTTATTTGGCTGTTGTAAGCAAACACACCTTAATCAACTCACCATCAGTAAGTGGAATTTTCTGCTTGGCTAACAAATGAGACTTTTGGGAACTTACTTTGGTCACAACCTTATTTTCACTTTTAAAAAATTTTTGCAAAGTAATTCTGTTGTGATGAGATGTTCCATTTTAATTGTTAAATTCTTTTGACTATTGTTTTTCTGTGAGTTGGAATATTGTGATGACTGATCAGTCTGGTAATAACAGTGTGTGTTGTGTTCTTTTTCCCACAACCATAGTGGCATTGCATAATAAATATGATTTGCCATTGAATTTGATAACAAAATAACTCTTGCTCAACTAGGCCTTAAAATGTTCCAAACTGATTGTCTCTTCATTTCTTGATTTAACATACTGGGCATGCACTAGTAATAAAAACAAATAAATTGTCACAGTAAGGTGATATGTGTAGGGCATTAGAAACCGTGGGGGAGGAAAAATAATTTTCTCTACTTTTCTAGATCCTCGGTGGGGACTCCCCATGATAAAACACAGATTAACAGGAGAAAAATAAATAGAAGTTTTATATATATATGCCCCCTGGATATTCTCAGGAAAGGGAATCTCCTGAAGATTCTCAGGAAAACTGACATTGTCTGAAATTGTCCAAGCCTTTACCTTAAATATCATCTTTAGCTAAAGACAAAAGATGTTGGTAGGTGGGTGAAACAGTTAAAGAGGGTTACCAGAAAGAGTATAGTAAATAAGGGTAAGATTGTTATGCTGATTTAGGTTTATTGCCTTCTCCATTGATGAGTTGCTAAAAATTTGGTCTTCCTCCTCTTCCAGGTACAGAGAAAGAGACATCCTTACAAATGGAGATTTCTCTTATAAATATATTGTCTCCTACAAAAGGATAACTTCTCAGTTTTCAGAGCTTTTCCTTTGTCTACTCTTTCTTAAATAAGATTAATATAAAATAATCTTTATGCCAAGAAGACACATTTTGGGGTGGCAAAATATGTTATTCAAAATACTGTCAAACAATAATTGTATCACTCTAACTTGAAACACCATCAAAGCATTATGGAGTCTTGAGAGTGTGATATAATATATTTTATAGTACTCAACTCTGCTATTATAGCATGAAAGCTTCCCACACTCATTGAGTTAGGTTTTCTCACCTTCCTTGAAAAATCTTTCCCTTTCATAAATCAAATGATAGCTTTTTACCAAATCTATTACCCCTTATACTTAAATATACAGAAAATGTGTACGGTATACAATGGATTTGGAGTGGTGGGGGTGAGAGGAGATGGCAAAAAAAGAATTCTTGACATATCTTTAGTGCAAAAAGGTGATTTTATTAAAACACTGAGACAGGCACCCATGGGCAGAAAGAGCTGCCTTGGGCTTGTGAAGAGTGACTGATTATATACTATGGGGTTGGGGAAGTAAAGGCAAAAGGGAGGACTCCAGAAAGATTTTCATATACTAAAGAGGATTCGAAAGATACTGGAGACCTAGTTATTGTCAAGTTAATGTTGTTTTCCCTCTAAGAAGACATTAACAATAAGACACAAGGTTGTTCCTGGAAGGAATGTTTTACCCTGTTTATCACAAGTATTTGTCAGTGGGCTGTAGATTATAAGGCAATTTGATTTTACTTGTCATTCCCTTCTTGCCTTTGTTCCCCACATCGCTATGGAGGGGAGGGTGATATTAAGGCTCCAGAAAACTGAGTCTATGGGTTTCTGGAGGTTAGCTTGTTGTTAAGATTGCCTTTTTCTTATAATTTACTAGGATATTTTTTAAAAATTTTTAATCAATGTGATAGTCCCTGAATTTTAATTGTTTTTTTTTTACACATACTTCATTGTCAAGTGGGTTTCCATATACAACCCAGTGCTCATCCCCACAAGTGTCCCCCTCCATGCCCATCTCCCCCGTCTCCCCCCCACACCCATCAGTCCTCAGTTTGTTCTCAGCATTCAAAAGACTCTCATGGCTTGCCTCTCTCCCTTTCCCCCACCATTTCCCCCCTTCTTCTCCCCCACGGTCCTCCGTTAAGTTCCTCCTAATCCTCCTATACGTGCAAACATATATTTGTCCTTCTCTGCCTGACTTATTTCGCTCAGCATAACACCCACAAGGTCCATCCATGTTGCTACACATGGTCAGATTTCATTGTTTCTCATTGCCATGTAGTATTCCACCGTATAGATAAACCACATCTTCTTGATCCATTCATCTGTTGATGGACACTTAAGCTCTTTCCATGTTTTAGCTATTGTGGTGAGTGCTGCTATGAACATTGGGGTCCATGTGCTCCTATGCATCAGCATTTCTGTATCCCGTGGGTAAATTCCTAGCAGTGCTATTGCTGGGTCATAGGGGAGTTCTATTATTAGTTTCCTGAGGAACCTCCACACTATTTTCCACAGGAGCTGCACCAGTTTGCATTCCCACCAACAGTGTAGGAGGGTGCCCGTTTCTCCACATCGTCGCCAGCATCTAGAGTTCTCTGATTTGCTCATTTTAGCCACTCTGACTGGCGTGAGGTGGTATCTCAGTGTGGTTTTGGTTTGTATTTCCCTGATGAGGGATGCTGAGCATCGTTTCATGTGTCTGCTGGCCATCTGGATGTCCTCTTTGGAGAAGTGTCTGTTCATATCTCCTGCCCATTTCTTACTGGGTTGTTTGTTTTTCGGGTGTGGAGTTTGGTGAGTTCCTTATAGATTTTAGATATTAACCCTTTATCTGATAAGGGATTTGCAACTATCTTTTCCCATTCCGTTGGTTGCCTATTAGTTTTGTGCATTGTTTCCTTTGTTGTGCAGAAGCTTTTAATCTTGATGAGGTGCCAATAGTTTATTTTTACTCTTGTTTCTCTTGCTTTTGGGGATGTGTCAAGTAAGAAGTTGCTGCGGTAGAGATCAAGGAGGTTGTTTCCTGATTTCTCTTCTAGGATTTTGATGGTTTCCTGTCTCACGTTCAGGTCCTTTATCACTTTTGAGTTTATTTTTGTATATGGTGTAAGAAATTGATCTAGTTTCAATCTTCTGCATGTTGCTGTCCAGGTCTCCCAGCACCATCTGTTAAAGAGGCTGTCTTTTTTCCATGGGATGTTCTTTGCTGCTTTGTCAAAGTTTAGTTGGCTATATACCTTAGGGTCCAGCTCTGAGTTCTCAATTCTGTTCCATTGGTCTATGTGTCAGTTTTTGTGCCAATACCATACTGTCTTGATGATGACAGCTTAGTAGTAGAGGCCAAAGTCTAGGATAGTGATACCTCCAGTTTTGGTTTTATTCTTCAATATTACATTGGCTTTTCAGGATCCTTTGTAGTCCCATTCAAATTTTAGGATAGTTTGTTCTAGTTTTGAGAAATATGCTTGTGCAATTTTGATTGGAATTGCATTGAATGTGTAGATTGTGTAGGTAGTAATGACATCTGAACTATATTTATTCTTCCTATCCATGAGCATGGAATGTTTTTCCATTTCTTTGTGTCTTCTTCAATATATTTCATAAGTTACCTACAGTTTTCATCATACAGATCTCTTTTATCCTTGATTAGGTATATTCCGAGGTATTTTATGGTTTTTTGTGCCACTGTGAATAGGATCAGCTTCTTGATTTCTCTTTCTGTTGCTTCATTATTGGTGTATAAGAATGCAACCGATTTATGTACGTTGATTTTGTACCCTGCAACTTTGTTGAATTCTTGGATCCGTTCTAGTAGGCTTCTGGTGGAGTCTGTTGGGTTTTCTATGTAGAGTATCATGTTGTCTGCAAAGAGTGAAAGTTTGACTTCCTCTTTGCCAATTCTGATGCATTCGATTACCTTTTGTTGTCTGATGGCTGGTGCTAAGACTTCCAGCACTATGTTAACAGCAGTGATGAGAGTAGACATCCCTGTCATGTTCCTGATCTCAGGGGGAAAGCTCTCAGTTTTTCCCCGTTGAAGATGAAGTTAGCTGAAGGCTTCTCTTAGATGGCTTTGATGATGTTTAAGTAGGTTCCTTTTATCTCAACTTTCTCTAGTCTTTATTAAGAAGGGATGCTGTATTTTATTAAATGCTTTTTTTGCATCTATCGACAGGATCATATGGTTTTTATCTTTTCTTTGGTTGATGTGATGTATCACATTGATTGATTTGCGAATGTTGAACCAGCCCTGTAACCCACTAATGAATCCCCCTTGATCTTGGTGGATCATTCTTTTTATGTGCTGTTGGATTCGATTTGCTTGTATGTTGTTGAGGATTTTGCATCCGTATTCATCAAGGATATTGGCCTGTAGTTCCCTTTTTTTTCTGGATCTCTGTCTGGCTTGGGAATCAGAGTGATGCTGGCATCGTAAAATGAGCCCTGGAATTTTACTTTGATTTCTATTTTTTGGAATAGCTTTAGAAGAATGGGTATTAATTCTGTTTTAAACATCTGGTAGAATTCCCCAGTGAAGCCATCAGGTCCAGGGTTCTTATTTGTTGGGAGATTTTTTATCACTGATTCGATTTCTTCAATACATATGGGTCTGTTCAGATTTCCTATCTCTTCCCGCTTGAATTTTGGTAGTGAGTGTGTGTTTAGGAATTTGTCCGTATCTTCTAAGTTGTCCAATTTGTTTGCATATAATTTTTCATAGTATTCCCTGATAATTGCTTGTATATCTGAGGGGTTGGTTATAATAAGTCCATATTCATTTATAATTTTGTCTATTTGGGTGCTCTCTCTTTTCCTTGTGATAAGTCTGGCTAGAGGCTTGTAAATTTTGTTTATTTTTTCAAAAAACCTGCTCTTGGTTTCATGGATCTGTTCAATTGTTTCTTTGGTCTCTATGTTGTTTATTTCTGCTCTGATTTTTACTATTTCTCTTCTCCTGGGTTTGGGGCATTCTTGTTGCTCTGCCTCTAGTTCCTTTAGGTGAGCTGTTAGATTTTGGAGTTGCATTTTTTCTAATTTCTTCAAATAGGCCTGGAGTGCAATGTACTCTTAGGACTGCCTTTGCAGCATCCCATAGATTTTGGATTGTTGTGTTTTCATTTTCATTTGTTTCCATATGTTTTTTTAATTTCTTCTCTAATTGCCTGATTAGCCCATTCATTCTTTAGTTGGGTGTTCTTTAACCTCCATGTTTTGGGAGGTTTTCAAGATTTCTTCCTGTGATTGATTTCAAGTTTCAAAGCATTATGATCTGACAGTGTGCATGGTAGGATCTCAATTCTTTTATATTTATTGAGGGCTGCTTTATGTCCCAGTATGGGATCTATCATGCACACTTGAGAAGAAAGTGAATTCCCTGGTCTCAGGTCGTAGAGTTCTAAATATGTCTTTCAGATCCATCTCATCAAATGTGTCTTTCAAGTCCATTATTTCTTTATTGATTTTCTGTCTGGATGACCTATTCATTGCTGTAAGTGGAGTTTAACGTCCCCTTGCTGTTAGCACATTCTTATATGTAAGATTGTTTCTGTTTGTGAGGGTTTTAAATATTTAGATGTACCCATATTCAGTGAGTAGACATTTATAATTGTTAGTTCTTCCTAATGGATAGATCCTGTAATTATGTATAATGCCCTTCTTCATCTCTTGTTATTGTCTTTAACCTAAAGTCTAATATGTCTAATATAAGAATAGCTACTCCAGCTTTCTTTTGATTTCCAGTAGCATGCTATATATATTTCTCCTTCCCCCTATTTTTAATCTGAAGGTACCTTCCAGGCTAAAACGCATTTCCTGTAGATAGCAAATAGATGGATTTTCATTTTTTATCCATTCTACTACCCTACGTCTTTTGATTGGAGCATTCAGCCCATTTACATTCAGTGTTATTATTGAAAAATATGGGTTTTGAGTCTTTGTTTCCTTTGTAGGATTCATGTTTGTGGTGGTGTCTCTGGTATCTTTGTTCCTTGCAACAGTTCCTTCAGAGCGTCCCCCTCAGGATTTCTGGTAGGACTGGCTTAGTGGTGACAAATTCTTTCAGTTTCTGTTTATTTGGAAAGACTTTTATCTCTCCTTCTATTTTGAATGACAGGCTTGCTGGGTAGAGGATTTTTGGCTGCATTTTTTTTTTCTTTTCATCCCTTTGAAGATCTCCTGCCATTCCCTTCTGGCCTGCCAAGTTTCAGTAGATAGGTCTGTCACCACTCTGAGAGGTTTCCCTTTGTTGTTACGGCCCTTTTCTCCTTAGCTGCTTTCAGAATTCTCTCTTTGTTCTTGGTATTTTGCCATTTTTACTATGATATTCCGTGCCAAAGATCAATTCAAATTAACTCTGAGGGGTACCTTTGAGTCTCTTGTATTTCAACGTTTATTTCCTTCCCTAGGTTGGGGAAGTTCTCTTCTATAATTTGTTCCAGGACTCCTTTAGCCCTTTTCCCTATCTCTTACTCTGCTGGGATTCCTATGATACGGATATTGTTCCATTTGACCGTACCGCTGAGCTCTCGAATTCTTCTTTCATGTTCCTGGATCATTTTGTCTCTTTTTTCCTCAGATTCCTCTTTTTCTATAATGGTGTCTTCTAAATCACTAATTTTCCTTTCTGCCTCTTCAGTCCTTGCATTGGAGGACTCTAATTTATTATGTATCTCATTTATTGCATTTTTTAATTCATCATGCCTATTCTTATTCTCCATGTTGTCTGTAGCCCTAGTTTCTTTGATGTCCCGTGTGCTTTTTAGAAGCCCAGCTATTAATTTTATGATTATTATTCTAAAATCTTGTTCAGTTATCCTGCTTATATCTGTTTTTAGTGTTCATGAGCTGTCAGTTCTTCTTGGAATTTCTTTGGAGGAGAGCTCTTTTGTTTTGTCATTTTAATTAGCTTTCTGGCTTTTGTTAGTTTTAAAGACTTGTTATGCTCTCTGCACCTATGAGAGCTGCTGTATCCAAGAAGGATCTTTGACTGTCCAGGGTCTATTGTTTAAATTTTTTTTTGAATGGTATCTCTTCGTGTCTCTTCCTGAGACCTTGGTTATTTTATTTTCCTACTCGTATTAATATTTGGGACTTTCCATCATGTGTACTTTGGCTTGTTTCTTGAGGTAGCCCTGGAGAAGAAAACAGACAGACACACAGGGAGCAGAGGCACACAAACGCACAGACAAATCCAACTAACCTGCAAACTGGGAGGGAAAATGCAAAAGTTAAGAGAAAAGATGGAGGAGGGAAGGTGATTAATAGAAAATTTAAAAAAATAAAATAAAAAGTTCAAAAAGAAGAAAATAAATGGATAAAAGAAGATAACTGATGGACAAAGAATGGTTTAAAGCATATAACTGGATTTCCCAGCTACAATTAAATCACTGGGTGTATGCAGTGCTGTTTGAAGAGCACAGAGAAAGAGAGAGAAGACAGGGTGCGGATGAGGCAAAACTGGAAATTGAATGAACAGGCAGAAGGGATCAGAAGCTTTATTCAAAGAGCTAAAGGGTGGAATATGGTTGGAGAGGTGAGAGAAGGACGCTGGTGTTATCCAGAGAAACTATATAGTCTCCTGAGTGACAGAGATGAAAAGGTCAGTAGGTGTAGAATTTACATCTACAGAATGGACTAAATGTGACTGTTTAAGGAAGCCAGTGACCAGAGTTAGTCAGGTCAGTGTTCTGGGGAAAAAAAAAAAAATAAAGTGGGGGTGAGGGCAGCTCTCAAGAAGGGATGGGCGTGGCGTGATCCAGTGCTTCAGGAGGGAGTTTTGCCTTGCTGGTTGTGGGGAGAAGAGTGGCGGCGCTCCAGTCCCTTCTTGAACCAAGCGCTACACCTCACTCTTTTGGGTGTGTTAACTCCCCATGCCGGGGGCATTGCCTCAGTGGGTTATGCTCTTTAACCCAGGCCAGGCCTAGTTTACAAATCCCAGTCCGCGCGCCCCACTGAAATTGCGGTAGACAGAACCTCGCAGACAATCCACTCAGGGCAGTTGCAAACCTCTTTACTAGCCCTGGGGGTGGAGCCAGAATCCCTGCTACCTTCTCCTGCGGGTTGGGTTGGCCAGCATGGGCGGGGGATTGCCTGCGGGGCGCACCGGGCTGCTTGAGAGAGAGAAACCAGGTCCCTCTGTGTCTCCTCACCGGAAATACGAACTCGCGGGCAAATCTCCCAGTTTTTAAGCTCTTTTAAGCCCTCTAGAGTTCCAGCCAGCCAGGAGCGCGGAAGCCCGGTATACACTGTTGGCTCCTCCAGGGGTCTGGCCAGCCAGGAGCACAATGGCGCAGAGGCGCACAGCTCCTGTAAGGGTCTAGCCAGCCAGGAGCACCAAGAAGTGGTCAGCGCACAGCCCTTCAGGACGAGTTGGTGCTCGGGGACCTGGCGGGCGGGGACCTGGCTCAAAGGGATTTATCGCGCACGGTCCTTCTGTGCCCCGAACGGAGGTTTGTCTGTTTCCCAGTGACAGGCAGTGTGTCTTGAGCCGTTCAGACTCTTTTTTTTCCCCTCTCACTCCCCACAGAGGGGGATTGCCCCCATCCCTGGAGTCTCAGATCCCGGCCTGATTTTATCTTCCCCAGTTCGCACTCACGTTAGAAGGCTTCTCAGTGGATTCTGCATCCTTTTTCTCCCAATCTCTTGGGTTCTGTAAGGTTTCCTATGGCTTCACATCTTTTCTGTGTGAGATATGGGGGCGAGTCCAATGTATGGAGCTCCTTACGCCTATGCCAATTTGCCCCCTCCCTCTACTAGGACATTTTAAACTGATGGAGACTCATGTCCTGCATGACTGTGATCACTATCAGTTAACCTTATGTTTTCCCCTTTCCTTTGCTTTAGAGCAGCCAAGAATGCCTGAGGAATGTCACATGTATTCTACCTGAGGGATAGGGGGTGGTTACAGAGTGTCAGCTGGCCTTATGCTTCTTCATCAATATACATTCGATATTTTATTTAAATTTTAAGTATATTTATTTATTTTGAGAAGATGGGGGGCAGAGAAAGGGAAAGAGAATATCCCAAGACTCTGTCAACATGGAGACAAACATGGAGCTTGTATCTATGAACCTTGAGATCACGACCTGAACCAAAAGCAAGAGTCAGATGCTTAACTGACTGAGCCCCCAAGTGCCTCTAATTTCAATATTTTAAAAACAGAGAACATGCTCTGTGTCCTAAAGAAAATTAAATAGATAAAAACATTACCTTTTTAATAACTTGATAAGTATTCTGGATTAGTAGATTAGTATCTGTGTACTGATTCATAAATTTCTTGGCATTTATTAGATATATTAAATATATTTTTTGTTAGGCAGTTCTTGAATTTGAGTTAAACCAGCATTGTGGTGAATGTCTCTCCAGCTTAAAGTTCAGCCATTTAAATATTTAAATTGTCCTCTACAATTCCACTTACATATTTAATGGAACACTTAGAAGTGACATTCATGAAGGGAAATGAAATTTAAGTTTCATGAGGAAAGAAATTTTTTCTTTATTCTTTTATTCTCTTTTCTATTCCTGGGGCCTAGAGTTTTGCCTGTCATATTATAATTCTTCAATGACTATGATGTATAGCTCAATTAACCCAGGCACTATTTTATTTAACCATGTTTCATGTGTGTATGCAATACTCTATATTTGTCATTTTTAACAAACCACTGAAAAAATACTTATATATTTTTCTCCTTCTAAAGCCAGAGAAGGAAGTTGTACAATCTCACAGTCCCATGAAAAATTCAACAACTGTGGAGATATGGATTCATCATCAACCACAGGTATGAAAGGAAACATCATGTTTCCTTTATGTTCCCTTTAATCATGATTTTTATGAATGTTTAAGAAATGTTCTTAAGAGTTTTTCTCAATGTGTGTTCCTTGAATTTTCTTTAGGTGGTTTTGTGCCAGACTCTAGTGTAAAAATAGGACAGTAGACAAATGTTTCTTCTTCTGTCATTTGATAATAGTGGTGGAGTTAATTTTTTGAATAAGGAACAGGGATTTCTCAAAAAGTGTCTTCTAAATGATTTTATCTTCCACTGATTTTTAAGTCTACTTTTGAAATTATTGATTGAAGAAAAATGACAACTACTGTTTCATAATATGATTTAATATAAGGAAATTTGTTTTTATGCTAATTAGACGAATTTTAGTAAAACCTCACTAAAAGTAGTTCAGGGGAAACAATTTTGAATATTTTTGAAAATTTAAGTTATAAGTAACTTAAAAAAAAAAAAACTTTTACTCGTTTCAATCAGCACAGCTTAAAATGTGACTAAGAAGTCCAATTTTTTTTCCTTAGTAGAAACTATAAGACTACCTAAAATATGGAGTGATCAGACCAATATCTAAATATTTTTAACTATTATTTTCAGGCTGGTTAACTTACTATTTTTGATAAAATAAAGATTCTGAATATGGATGCTGAATTAATAACCATAAATGGTCCTCTAAACAGTCATTTTCATGTGCCTTTCATTTTTTACAAGATATATAATTGTAGAAATGCAGGATATAATGCTTAGGTACAATGCTAAGAAAAAATCCAAATGGAATTGTTGCAGGATCATTGAGCATGACAGTCAAGAAACAATTCTTGAGATATTTTAAGGTGCAACTTAGTAATTTTTTTCAAGTAGCACATGAATAGGAATCATGGGCTGAAAGAGACGCACTTTTGCTGTCATAAGACCCTTTAAGAATGTAAAAATGAGCATGTTTCAAACTTTACCAAAATGATGAAGCTATAGATCAGCCTCTGGGATAAAGGTTAACATTTTTTTTTTTTGCTTCTGTTCCTCATTAAAATGAAAACAAAATATCATTTCTTTATTATTAACCATTGCATCTGTGTTTCTGAAATTTATGAGTCATGTATTCTGTAAAAATAAGAGTATACGATACTTTACAAAACTAATTTATGGTCTTGGGGAAAAGGTGCAGAATTAATATATTCATATTTGGAAGAAATAATTAAATAAAGGTACATTACTACATAGGAGCTGTCCAAATTGTTACAAGTATAAAATTAATCAATTTTGAATTAGTGAAGTTTTTCCAAAATACAAACTCACATTTAAGTCTTGCACCTGTGACTCAGTATCAAGAAAATTGATGAGGATGTAGAATATAGGTAATATAATATACATCCATACCCTCGATTAAGAATCTATTGCATAAGCATTCTATAGTTTTCAGAGTACAGATATTTTACTTTTAGGTTAGCTTTATTCCTAGGTATCTTGTGGTTTTTGGTGCAATTGAAAATAAGACCAGGCCCTGGACAGTGAAAGAGCTCTCTTTAATACAGCAGTTCCCGCAGATGCAGATGGCATAACAAGCTTTTAAAATTAACAAGACATAGAAACATAACCAAAAAGATGAAACAGAAGAACTCTCCCCAAAGAAATCCCCGGAAAAAATAACAGCTAAATAACTGCTCAAAACAGATACAAGCAACATAACTGAACAAAAATTTAGAAAAAAAGTCAGAAAATTAATTGCTGGGCTTGAAAAAGGCATGGAAGAAATCAGAGAAACTATTTCTACAAAGATGATGGAGCTTAAAAATAGTTGTGATGAATTTAAAAATGCTATAAATGAGATGCATAATAAAATGGAGGCATCTAATGCATGCACTGGAGAGGGAGAGGGGAGAATAAGTGATTTAGAAGACACAATTATAGAAAAAAAGGAAGCTGAGAAAAAGAGAGATAAACTAATCCAGGAACATGAAAGGAGAGTTCAAGAGCTCAGCGACATATGCAAATGGAACAATATCCATACCATAGGAATCCCAGAAGAGAAAGAAAGAGGGAAAGGTGCTGAAGGAGTCCTTGAACAAATTATAGCAGAGAACGTCCCCAATTTGGGGAAGGAAATAGATATTGAAATCCAAGAGGCATAGAGAACGTCCCTCAGACATATCTTGAATCGATCTTCTGCATGAAATATCATAGTGAAAGTGGCAAAATACAAAGACAAAGAGAGAATTCTGAAAGAAGCTAAGGAGAAAAGGGCCCTAACATACAAAGGTAAACTATCAGAGTGGTGAGAGACCCATCTACTGAAACGTGGCAGACCAGAAAGGAATGGCGGGAGATCTTCATTCTGATGAACAGAAAAAATACGCAGCCATGAATCCTCTATCCAGCAAGCCTCTCATTCAGAAAAGAAGGTGATATAAAAATCTTTGCAAATAAACAAAAATGGAAAGAATTCATCACCACTAACTATCCCTAAAGAAATCCTGAGAGGGATTCTATGAGGAAAATTTTGCAAGGAAAGCAATGTACCAGAGACACCACCACAGGCACGAATCCCACAAAGGACATGAGGTCTCTAAACCCATATTTTTCAATAATAACACTGAATGTAAATGGGCTGAATGCCCCAATCAAAAGACACAGGGTAGCAGAATGGATAAAAAAAACAAAATCCATCTATTTGCTGTCGACAAGAAACTCATTTTATACCTTAGGACATCTTGAGATTGAAAGGAAGGAGATGGAGAAATATCTATCATGCTACTAGAAGTCAAAAGACAGCTGGAGTAGCTATACTTACATCAGTCAAAATGGACTTTAAAGTAAAGACAGTAACAAGGGATGAAGAAGGGCATTATATAATAATATCAGGTTCTATCCATCAGGAAGAGCTACCAATTATAATGTCTATGCACCAAATATGGAAGCACCTAAGTATATAAAACAATCACAATCAGAAAAACTCTTATGGATAAGAATGTGCTAATAGCAGCGGTCTTTAATATTCCCCTTACAGCAATGGATAGATCAACTGGACAAAAAATGAGAAACATTTGACTTGAACGACACATGGGACCAGATGGATTTGACAATTATACTTAGAACTCTACATCCTGAGGCCATGGACTTCACTTTCCTCTTAAGTGCGCATGGCACACTCTCCAAGATAGATCACACACTGGGACATAAAGCAGCCTTCAATAAATATAAAAGAACTGAGATGATACCAAACACACTTTCAGATCAGAATGCTATGAAACTTGAAATCAACCACAGCAAAAAGTCTGGAAAACTTCCAAAATCATGGAGGTTAAAGAACACTCTACTAAAGAACAAATGGGCCAATCAGGCAATTAGAGAAGAAGTTAAAAAATATATGGAAACAAATGAGGATGAAAATACAACAATCCAAACTCTATGGGATATGGCAAAGGCAGTCCTTAGACGAAAGTACATTGCACACCAGGCCTATTTCAAGAAATTACAAAAATCACAAGTACAAAGTCTAACAGTTCACCTACAGGAAACAGAGGGAGAGCAACAAAAGCACCACAACCCAGAGGGAGAAGAGAAGTAATAAAAACCTGGGCAGAAATATATAGTATAGAAACAAACACACAAAAAAACAGTTTAACTTAATCAATGTAACCAAGAGTTGGTTTTTTGAAAAAATGAACAAAATTGCCAAACCTCTAGCGAGGCTTCTCCAAAAAAAAAGAGAGAGAGAGAGAGAGAAAACACTCAAATAGACAAAATCATGGATGAAATGGACTTATTACAGCCAACTCCTCATAAATAAAAGCATTTATCGGGGTATACTCTGAAAAATTATATGCCAACAAATTGGACAACTTAGAAAAAATGGACAAATTCCTAAACACACTCTCACTACCAAAATTCACACGGGAAGAGATAGAAAATCTGAACAGACCCACAACTAGTGAAGAAATTGAATCAGTTATCAAAAATCTCCCAACAAATAAGAGCCCTGGGCCAGATGGCTTCCATGAGGAATTCTACCAGACATTTAAAACAGAAATAATATCCATTCTTCTCAAGCTATTCCAATAAATAGAAATCTAAGGAAAACTTCCGGACTCATTGTACGAAGCCAGCATCACTTTGATTCCAAGCCAGACAGAGACCTGGCAAAAAAAGAGAACTATAGGCTATATCCTCATCAAGATACTTACAAATTGAATCTAACAGCAGATAAAAAGAATGATCCACCATGATTAAGTGGGATTCGTTCCTGGGTACAGGGTTGATTCAATACTTGCAAATCAATCAATATGATACATCACATTAACAAAGCAAAAGATAAAAGCCATATGATCCTGTCAATAGATGCAGAAAAAGCATTTGACAAGATACAGCATCACTTCTTAATAAAGACCCTCTCGAAAGTTAAGATAGAAGGATCTATCTAAACATCACAAAAGCCACCTATGAGAAGCCCTCAGTTAACATCATCCTCAATGGGAAAAATACTGAGCGCTTTCCCCCTGAGAACAGGAACCAGACAGGGATGTCTACTCTCACCACTGTTGTTTAACATAGTGCTGGAAGTCCTAGTATTAGCCATCAGACAATAAAAGGAAATAAATGCATCAGAATTGGCAAAGAAGGGTCAAACTTTTACTTTTCGCAGGTGACATCTTGCTCTACATAGAACACCCGACAGACTGCACCAGAAGCCTACCAGAACTAATCCATGAATTCAGCTAAGTGGCAGAGTAGAAAATCAACATACAGAAATCAGTTGCATTTTTGCACACCAATAATGAAGCAACAGAAATAGAAATCAAGAATCTGATCCTATTCACAATTGTCCCTCCGAAAAAATAAAATACATAAGAATAAACCTAACCAAGGATACAAGAGATCTAAATGATGAAAACTATAGAAAACTTATGAAGGAAATTGAAGAAAAGACAAAGAAACGGAAAAAATTTCCATGCTCATGGGTCGGAAGAATATATATTGTTAAAAGGTCATTATTACCCAAAGCAATCTACACATTCAATTCAATCCCAATTAAAATTACACCAGTATTCTTCTCAAAACTAGAACAAACTATGCCAAAATTTGTATGGAACCACAAAAGACCCCAAATAGCCAAAGTAATATTGAGGTAGAAAACTAAAATGGGAGGAATCACCATCCCAGACTTTATCCTCTACCAGAAAGCTGTAATCATCAAGACAGTATGGTTTGACACAAAAACAGACACATAGACCATGCAATAGAATAGAGAACTCAGGATTGGACCCACAAATGTATGGCCAACTATTCTTTGACAAAGCTGGAATCAGTATGCAATGGAAAAAAGACAGCTTCTTTAATAGAGGATTCTGGGAGAACTGGATAGCAACATGCGGAAGAATGAAACTAGATCGTTTTCTCACACCATACACAAAAGTAAACTCAAATGGATAAAGGACCTGAATGTGAGACAGGAAACCACCAAAATCCTAGAAGAGAAAGCTGGAAAAGATATCCTTGACCTCAACCGCGGCGATTTCTTACTTGACACATCCTGAAAGGCAAGGGAATCAAGAGCAAAAATGAACTATTGGGTCCTCATCAAGATAAAAAGCTTCTGCACAGCAAAGGAAACAATTTAGGAAACTAATATGCAACTGAGAGAATGGGAAAAGATAGTTGCAAATGACATATCAGATAAAGGACTAGTATCCAATATTTATAAGGAACACATCAAACTCCACACTGGAAAAACAAATAATCCAGTGAAGAAATGGACAGAAGACATGAACAGACACTTTTCCAAAGAAGACATTCAGATGGCCAATAGACATTTGAAACGATGCTCAGCGTCCCTTCTCATCAGGGAAATACAAATCAAAACCACACTGAGATACCACCTCAAGCCGGTCAGAGTAGCTAAAATGAACAAATCGTGAGACTCTAGATGCTGACGGGGATGTGGAGAAACAGGCACCCTCCCATACTGTTGGTGGGAATGTAAACTGGTGCAACCCCTCTGGAAAATAGTATGGAGGTTCCTCAAAAAATTAACAATAGAACTCCCTTATGAACCAGGAGTACCAGTGCTAGGAATTTACCCAAGGGATACAAGAGTGATGATACATAGCAGCATCTTTACCCCAATGTTCATAATAGCCCGCTCAACAGTAAGCAAACATGAAAAGAACTTCAGCGTCCATCAACTGATGAATGGATCAAGAGGATGTGGTTTATCTATACCATGGAATACTACATGGCAATGAGAAGGAATGAAGTCTGGCCATGTGTAGCAACATGGATGGAACTTGAGGGTGTTATGCTTAGCAAAATAAGTCAGGCAGAGAAGTAAAGACACCATATGTTTGCAGGTTTAGGTGGATTAGGAGGAAGTTAACAGAGGACCCTGAGGGTAAAAAGGGGGAAAACAGAGAGGGAGGGGACAAGATGGCAGAGAAGTAAGGACCTCCGTACTTGCACTCGCGCCCATACATCACACAGAAAAGATCTGAAGCCATTGGAAACCTTATAAAACCTGAGAGATTGGGAGAAAAAGGACGCAGAATCCACTGAGAAAGCCTTCTATCGTGAGTGAGAACTGGGGAATATAAAATCGGGCCGGGATCAGAGACTCCAGGGTGGGAGGCGATCCCCCTCTACCCTCTACGGGAAGTGAGAGGGGAAAAGGAGAGTCTGAAACAGAAAAACCTCCGCTCAGGGAGAGAACCTCCGCTCGGTGCATAGAAAGACCGTACTTACCAAATACCTGCACATGAGGTCCCCTCGCTCCAACTGGTCTCGGGGGGGGCTGAGAACACAAACTGCTTTTTGTGCGGGCTCCTGGCAGCTGGACTTCAGAGTGGCGGCGTGCCTGCCGCCATTGTAGCTCCCGGGCGGCTGGGGCCAGTGAAAGAACCAAGCAGACACCGGGCGTCCCCGCTCCTGGCTGGCTGGAACTCGAGAGAGAAGGCAAAGAACTAAAAACTGGGAAGTTTGCCTGTTAGCTTGTGTTTCGGGTGACGAGCCATAGAGGGACCCTGTTTTCCTCACTCCAGCGGGCTTGGGATCAGAACACACGGCAGGCAAGCCCCCCCGCATGCTCGCCAGCCCGACCCAGAGAAGTAAGCAGCAATTCTGACGCCACCCACAGAGCTCCGCAGGGGACCTGGAATTGCCCGAGGGGGTTGCCTGGGAAGCTGTGTCTAAGGCAATTTCAGCCGGGTGCGCGGACTGGGATTTGGAGATTAGAACTGCCCTGGGTCGAAGAGTGCAACCAACTTTGGCTGCACCCCCTGGACGGGGAGTTTACACGCCCAAAAAAGCGAGGTGCAGTGCTTGGTTCAAGAAGGGACTAGAGCACTGCCACTCTCCTCCCCACAACAGCCAAGGCAGAACTCCCGCCTGAGGCATTGGATCATGCCACGCCAATCCATGCCTGAGAGCTGCCCTCCTCCCCCTCCTTTTTTTTTTTTTCCATTTTTCTTCTTCTTTCTCTTTTCTCTCTTTTTTCCCCAGAACACTGACCTGATTAACTCTGGTTGCCAGCTTCCTTAAACAATCACGAGTCCATTCTGTAAATGTAAATTCTACACCTACTGACATTTTCATCTCTATCTCTCAGGAGTAATTAGACTATACAGTTTCTCTGGATAATTCCAGCATCCTTCTCTCACCTATCCAACCTTATTCTACCCTTTACCTCTTTGAAAAAAGCTTCTTTTCCCTTCTGCCTGTTCATTCTATTTCCAATTGTGCCTCATCCCGCCCTGCCTTCTCTGTCTTTCTCTATGCTCTTCAACCAGCACTGCATACACACGGCTATTTAACTGTAGCTGGGAAATCCGGTTATATGCTTTAAATCGTTCTTTGTCCATCGGTTTTCTTCTTTTTTCCTTTACTTTTCCCCTTTTTGACCCTTTTATGTATTTTATATTCCCTATTATTCGCCCTCTCTCCTCCGTCTTTTCTCTGAACTTTTTCGTTTTCCCTCTCGCTTTGCATGTTAGTTGAATTAGCCTGTGTGTTTGTGTGCTCCTGCTCCCCGTGTGTTTGTCTGTCTGTTCTCTTTTCCAGGGTTACCTCAAGAAACAAGCCAGAGTACACAAGGTGAAGAGTCCCAAATATCACTACTAATAGGAAAATAAAATAACCAAAGTCCCACAGGAGAGACCAAGAGATACCATTCGAAAAACACTCTCTGAAAGGATAGGCCCTGGACAAAGAGTCTTCTTGGATACAGCAGCGCTCATTGATACAGAGAGCATAACAGGTCTTTAAAACCAACAAGAGCCGAAGAGATAACTAAAATGACGAAACGAATGAGCTCTCCTCCAAAGAAACTCCAAGAAGAAATGACCACTAATGAACCGCTCAAAACAGATATCAGCAGCATCACTGAACAAGATTTTAGAATAATAATGGTGAAATTAATAGCTGGGCTTGAAAAAAACATAGGGGGCATCAAAGAAACTATGGCTACAGACAGGATGGAAAATAAAACAAGGCATGAAGAATTAAAAAATGTGATAAATGAGATACATAACAAATTAGAGGCCTCCAATGCAAGGATTGAAGAGGCAGAAAGGAGAATAAGTGATTTAGAAGACACCATTATTGAAAAACAAGAAGCTGATAAAAAAAAAGAGACAAACTGATCCAGGAACAGGAAAGAAGAATCCGAGAGTTCAGCGATACATTCAAACGGAACAATATCCGTATCATAGGAATCCCAGAAGAGGAAGAGAGAGGGAAAGGTGCTGAAGGAGTCCTGGAACAAATTATAGCAGAGCACTTCCCCGACCTGGGGAAGGAAGTAAATGTGGAAATACAAGAGGCTCAGAGGACTCCCCTCTGACGTAACTTGAATCGATCTTCTGCATGACATATCATAGTAAAAATGGCAAAATTCAAGGACAAAGAGAGAATTTTGAAAGCAGCTAGGGAGGAAAGGGCCCTAACATACAAAGGGAAACCTATCAGAATGGTGACAGACGTATCTACTGAAACTTGTCAGGCCAGAAAGGAATGGCAGGAGATCTTCAATGTGATGAACAGTAAAAATATGCAGCCAAGAATCCTCTATCCAGCAAGCCTGTTATTCAAAATAGGAGAGATAAAAACCTTTCCAAATAAACAGAAATTGAAAGAATTTGTCACCCCTAAGCCAGCCCTACAAGAAATCCTGAAGGGGACGCTCTGAAGGAAAGGTTGCAAGGAAAAAATTACCAGAGACACCACCACAAACATGAACCCTACAAAAGATACAAAGACTCTAAACCCACATATTTCAATAATAACACTGAATGTAAATGGGCTGAATGCTCCAATCAAAAGACATAGGGTAGCAGAATGGATTAAAAAATAAATCCATCTATATGCTGTCTACAAGAAACTCATTTCAGACGGGAAGATACCTTCAGATTAAAATTAAGGGGATGGAGAAATATATATCATGTTACAGGAAATCAAAAGAAAGCCTGAGTAGCTATACTTATATTAGACAAACTGGACTTTAAATTAAAGACAATCACAAGAGATGAAGAAGGGCACTACATAATAATTACAGGGTCCATCCATCAGGAAGAACTAACAATCATAAATGTCTATGCACCGAATATGGGAGCATCTAAATATCTAAATCAATCACAAACAGAAACAAGCTTATAGATAAGAATGTGCTAATAGCAGGGGACTTTAATACTCCACTTACAGCAATGGATAGGTCAACCAGACAGAAAATCACTAAAGAAATAATGGACTTGAAAGAGACATTGGACGAGATGGACCTGACGGATATATTTAGAACGTTACATCCTGAGGGCAGGGAATTTACTTTCTCTTCAAGTGCGCATGGCACATTCTCCAAGATAGATCTCATACTGGGACATAAAGCAGCCCTCAATAAATATAAAAGAATTGAGATCATACCATGCACACTGTCAGATCACAATGCTTTGAAACTTGAAATCAATTACAGGAAGAAGTCTGGAAAACCTCCAAAAAAAATGGAGGTTAAGGAATACCCTTCTAAAGAATGAATGGGCCAAGCAGGCAATTAGAGATGAAATTAAAAAATATATGGAAACAAATGAAAATGAAAACACAACAATCAAAAATCTATGGGATGTGGCAAAGGCAGTCCTAAGAGGAAAGTACATTGCTCTCCAGGCCTATTTCAAGAGATTAGAAAAAGCGCAAGCCCAAAATCTAACACCTCACCTAAAGGAAATAGACGCAGAGCAACAAAAATGCCCTAAACCCAGTAGAAGAAGAGAAATAGTAAAAATGAGAGCAGAAATAATCAACATAGAGACCAAAGAAAGAATTGAACAGATCAATGAAACCAAGAGTTGGTTTTTTGAAACAGTAAAATTGACAAACCTCTAGCCAGACTTATCCAAAAGAAAACAGAGAGCACCCAAATAGAAAATAATTATGAATGAATATGGACTCATTACAACCAACCCCTCAGAAATACAAGCAATTATCAGGGAATACTATGAAAAATTATAAGCCAAGAAATTGGACAACTTAGAAGAAATGGACAAATTCCTAAACACACACTCACTACCAAAATTCACACGGGAAGAAATAGAAAACCTTAACAGGCCCATAACGAGTGAAGAAACTGAATCAGTGATCAAAAATCTCCCAATAAATAAGAGCCCTGGACCTGATGGCTTCCATGGGGAATTCTACCAGACATTTAAAACAGAATTAATCCCAATTTTTCTCAAGCTATTCCAAAAAATAGAAATCGATGGAAAACTCGCAGCCTCATTTTATGAAGCCAGCATCACTCTGATTCCCAAGCCAGACAGAGATCCAGCAAAAAAAGAACTATAGGCCGATATCCGTGATGAATACGGATGCAAAAATTCTCAACAAGATCCTTGCAAATCGAATCCAGCAGCATATCAAAAGAATCATCCACCAAGATCAAGTGGGATTCATTCCTGGGTTACAGGGCTGGTTCAACATTCTCAAATCAATCAATGTGATACATCACATCAATAAAAGAAAAGATAAAAACCATATGATCCTGTCAATAGATGCAGAAAAAGCATTTGACAAAATACAGCATGCT